>NC_030829.1:39288212-39591242 GCF_001704415.2 Capra hircus
CTAGCTGTCCGCATTTCCACACCAACTCCATCTATAAACTGAGGATTAAAAAAATGCATTCCTCTGTAGATTCGCCTATTCTGAACAATTTATCTGAACAGAATCTCAAAATACATGGTATTTTGCAATTGACTTCTTTCTCTTAGTATCTGGTTCATCGCTGTTAGAGCATGTATCCATACGTCATACCCATTTTTGCCCGAATACTTAACGGGATGCACAACTCTGAACATACTAAATATCATTGAGTTTATACACTCTAAATTTGTGAATTGTTATGGTATGTGAGTTATATTTCAATAAAGCTGTGACCAAAATAAAATAAAAGCTATTAAAAAAGGGGGAAAAAAAAAAGCACTGCTTTAATGAGATTACTGAGAGATTAGATAATGCACTCAGATTATTAGATAAGGATAGTAACTGGCTTGGGTATGGTACTAAGGGTGCTGGGGAGTGGTAGCAACTGAGCCTGAGTTATCTCAGTGCTGAGCTGTGCCCATTTATGCGCAGTCTCTCAGTCATTTCTGACTCTGCGATCCCATGGACTCTGGCCTGCTAGGCTCCCCTGTCCACGGACTTTTCCAGGCAAGAATACTGGAGTGGGTTGCCATTTCTTCCTCCAGGGGATCTGCTGAAGCCAGAGATCTTGCATCTCCTGAGTCTCCTGCATTGGCAGGCGGATTCTTTACCATGAGCACCACCTGGGAAGCCCGTTCACTGCCCAGCCAAGAGAAAAGGAGATGCCCTGGAGGCTCCAGGATTTGCTCATGGCCATTTAATCAGAGGATGGTACAAATTACCCTGCATTTGTCTCTCGCTTGTTCCAGAGCACAAGGCTTTTCTTGCTGTTTATTTACACTGTTTCTTTTTTTGGACCAAAATCTCAGTAAAACTGCTCTGGGGACATTTTTATCTTTTTCCTTCCCAATAAGCTGCATGTATAAATGAACCATTAGAACTGAATCAGGTCAGTGAATCACAGTAAACGCCAATAAAAGTGAGGCAAAAGCATGCCTGAAGCCAACACCCCTTCCCATCTGTTTAACTCTTGAATGGATTTCCTGACAATCTGTGAATGTCACACACCAAGGTCACATTCTGAATTCTCAGGATTTCATCCTATTCCTGTCAGTGGGGCGGAGGGCAGAGGGTGGGCCACTGTCCCCAAATAATGCCAGGGCTTGCACAGAAGAAAAGAGAACTCAAGTTGAAAAGGAAAAAAGGGAAAAGATTTTCAGGTTCTAGAGACCCAGGATATATTACTTTCCAATGTGGATTTTTTTTAATTTTTTGCCCATATAATCTGGAATTCCTTGTAAGAGTTCTGAGATACTTCTCAGATTCACTTCCCTCAGGGCCTCTGCCTAAATGTCAATCTCTCAATGATGCCTCTTAAGCTGTAACTCCCAAGCAGGAACAAATCCCTGGCTCAATGCACTTGCATTACTTACTCTATTGTCTCCCCAAATTTAATACTTAACACCTTCTAACATATGATAATTCGTGTTTTTTTTGTTTGTTTTTGGTCTGCCTACCCTTTGCTAGAATGTAGGACAAAAGAATTTTTATCTGTTTACTGACATATCCCAAGTGTATATAATGGTATCTGACACACAGGAAGCACTTATAATATGTTAGATACATCACTGAACTAACAGCTTATTGACCGGACACATATTAATATGTCTTTTGTCCCCTGAACATTACTGACTACAGTGTTTCAATATTCACTTACATAACAAATCCCTAGCCATAGGCGTTGGTTTCTGCACAAATACCCCAGTCAATAATGTGTTAACATGGCATCAATTCTTCACCCATAAAATCAATAGTTAAAAGTTATTAACAGTGCTCCCACCAATTTGTCAGACATGCACCTACAACTGTGTGAGGCTTAAGAATACTCCAGTGGGAGAGAACAGCTACTCTCAGTAAGGAATGCATTTAAAAGGAGGAATTTTGCATTGAATGCACTCCCCAGCTTTCCACCTGGAAGCTACCACTCCTCCATTAGAGAATGACAAATGTCACTGTCATCATCAGAAATTTTCTGTGGTTTTCAATGTGCTGGCTTCTATGCTAAAAGCCAAGGCATTAATAAAGCAATTGAAAGAGCAGGATTATAAGTCTATGAATGTCAGTGGCAAGGTTTCACATATGTCGCTTTGCAATAATAAAAGACTTCAGAGAGAATGCTGGGGACTGGGCAAAGCAGGACAATTTGGATTATTTTTTTAAAATAGAGGACAGCGAAGACAGGACCAAAAGCAAATAGATGAGAAAAATGAAGGCAAATTCAATTAATCAGCTCCCCTCCTGACACTTTAATGTGTTACTGTTACAATTACTCTGCAATGTCTTGGAAGAATCTTAACACCATCTCACCCACCCCACCCTGGCCATTTCTCTGGGCATGAAAGCCGAACTGTCTTGATTGGCTTTTATGTTTGGAGGAGCTATCTTCTTGTTTTCAGGTGCTGGGAAGATCATGAAATATCAGTCTTGCCTGATGACCAGGAATTCACGTCACTTTGTTCTAGCTTCGACCTGTACTTAAACAGAAAACAGCCCCCAAATGCAGAGTCTCAAAATAGTCATTTTCAAGGTGCAAGCAAAGTGTTAATGTTAAGCTTTCAACTTTAAGTCTATCCCCGGGTTGTTCTGTTATCCAGCGGCACTGACTTACTCAGAAGCGAGGGGTCTGCACATGGTGGAGGCCACGATGCCGGTCTCTCATAACTGCCTGTGAACGCTTAATATTCTCATCCATCAGTTGAATCAATATGGTACCGCCCCACTCCCCAAGAGTGAGCCACGGACAAGGACAACCACACAGAGTAAGTTAATTTAAAAGTAATAGAGTGAGATTGCTCCCATTACATTATCGAACCAGCATCTCCAGTGACAAGTCCACCGCACACCATCATCTGCAAAACCCAGCAAAGACATGGTGTTGATCTTATTTATTTTAAAATCATTCATTGTTTTCTTCTGTTGGGATGGATATTTTTAAACTTTCTTTCAGGGGAGGGGGCGCTGACTGCTGGAATTTCTTTGTCTCAGTCACTTGACTGGGTTAGTCACCATCACAACAGAGCAGTCTAATGGACAGAGAATTGTAATGGACATTGACTGCTAAATAAGAGTAACTTTGAAGAGCTCAAAACACCAGAAGAGAGAGGGGCTTAAAAGACATCCTACTGAGTGACTCAGCACACGGCTGAGAGTAGCTGCCTTTAAAAAGAAAAACTCCACCATCAGACCTCATTGAGGAAGCCACGCCAAGGTCTGAAATGCCACTCAGTACTATTACTAGCTGGGAGACGCACCCTCTTTGTGCCTCAGTTTCCCCATACAGCATGCAGGAAGACAGTACCAACACTGAAGGGTTCCTGTGAAAATTCAGATAATCCCTATGCTCAGCATGCAATGAGCACCCAATAAACATCGACTCATAATATCATCTTCTCTATGAAAATCATTAGTTAACAAAAAGGGTCATGAAAATGTCAAGAGAAGTCAGGGTTGGCTGTTACCAAATTTTCTCCCTTGTTCCCTCTCTCCCTAATGTGCCACCACTCACAAAAGCTCGGGGGACAACGAGAGTAAATAACAGGCACCTGGATCTCCCTGGTGGTCCAGTGGTTAAGGCTCTGTGCTACCAATGTACGGCAAGCAGGGTCAATCCCTGGTTGGGGAACTAAAGATTCCACACGCAATGTGGCATGGTTAAAAATAATAATAATAATAATTAATAAATAATAGGGACCTTATAACTCAGGAAGAAAGTGAGAGAAAAGGGTTCCACCAAGAATGACAAGGTGAATGGAGATTTTTAAAGGGGGAAGCAGGAGAGAAGAAAGTCCAAAGGTCCTGAGGCAGAAAGAAGCAAACCCCTTGGAAGGAAAAAGGCCAATGAAACTGGAGCGGAAATAATAAGAGAAAAACTATTTCCAGATGCAGCTGGGCTGGGAGGCAGGAACGGGGGTCACACACACGTAATACTTTTTCTATAGGATATCTGCACCAGCATGTCATGGGCAAATTGAACATCCAATGTGAGATTAAAACAAGATGAACTCATCGTGTCTCTATCTTAGAACTAGGTCGGTCATTCAACCATTTCAATATTATCTTGCAGGAGCGAATTTATAGATAAGCCTGTGCAAATTCTGCCATCTGACTCCCCTTAGCATTAATAGTTCTGCTTGACAAAACCATCTGCACTGGCCTAATGCTCCACTCTGTAAGTCTCTTACACATGAAGAGGCGTCATGATTTTTCACTGATCTGAAATTAAGATTTCCAGCCATAAAAAATATATTTAGATCCAAGGCTACATGTCACTTCTGAAATCTTGTCATTTAAATCACGTTAGGCGTTGAATGAGATATAGGTGAAATTTAACTTTCACTGCATTTTAGTCTCGATCATGGCAAATTTATAACCCAGGAGTAAATCCTGCTGTCAAGGAAAATGTCTTCACTAAATCAGATTTGTTGCTTCCCTCCTTCCTTCAATACTTTTGTGAAATTGGAACACTCTCCAAAAGAGCCCCGTTGCTTCATTCCTTCCTTGGCCACAAAGGGGCCATCGGTGTTGCCACTGTAGCCACTGGGACCCTTAGCCTTTCCTGTAATTGTGTATTCACTATTCAGGTTGGTTCAGCAAATGATACACTGAATATTTCTGTTTAAATCCATATTGATTACATCTAAAGCAACTGTTTGGGGGCAGGGTGGGGGTCACCACTAAGTGTTCCTATAACTGAATTCCATCCCAGTTCTTTCTCCCACCTGACACAATGGACTGCTCCTGTATTTCTCAGAACAAATGTGTCTGTCCCTAGCTATATCTGTATGCTCAGGTTTTCTGCTGACTTCTTGGGCTAATACATCTCTGTCTCCTCTGAAGGTACCTCTTCCCTTAGGTGTGTCCTAAAGGCTGGTGGCTTGGGAAGACTAGTTCTCATTTAACCTAATGGCCTCTTTGTCACACTCATCAGCACCAAGCCATTCACTTCCACATGTGTGCAAATGCCTCTCGAATCTTTATTTCTGGTTCAGACTTGTATCCTGAGTGGCAGATCCATCTAACCAACTGGTTTCTTAGACACATCTAGTCGAATACACCTTGTGACTCTAGACCAGAACACATCCTGCCCCTTCCATAGGGCCCATGGTTTCAATAGAGCACTGTCTTGGACTCACACGTGCAAACCTAAACACTGACATCATCTATTTTCTCTCCACATCCAACACCAAGACTTGTCAACCTCATTTCCCAAACAGCGCTCCAATCAACCCACTTCCTTCCAGGCCTCTGCCTCCAGTCAGATCCACCATCATGTGCCTCTTCCACTCCAGAGCCTTCCCAGGGGACCTCACTCTGCAGTGCAGCGTTCACGCCACAGTCCTAGTCGCTACCTAAGAGATAACTCTGATCATACCACTCTCCTCCTTCAGAGCACTTTAAAGAATTTCCATTTTCCTTAGGATATAATCCAAATTCACTAATGTCAAATCCCTGTGTCGGCATCTCTAGGCTTCTTTCTTAACACGTTGTGACTCTGTCCACTCAACCAGCCGTCCTAGACTTTTCCCCTCATGTATGTCATTCTCTCCCTAAACTCTCAGCCTTCACTTGTTCTTCCGTTTGCCTACAACCTCCCTTTCCCCAGGTTCCCTTCACCGATTATTCTACATTCTTCAGGTTTCAGGAAATATGTAAGTCCTCTCAGGAAAGAGTCTCTGAGCTTCTAGGCTAGATGATGACTCAGGTCATTTTCTTTCACCATAGGTCACCTGTTGTTTTGTAAGTACAATTATTAATGAGTATTACATCTTCCAGCGCTTCCCTGATAGCTAGGTTGGTACAGAATCCGCCTGCAATGCAGGAGACCCCAGTTCCATTTCTGGGTTGGAAAGATCCGCTGGAGAAGAGATAGGCTACCCATTCCAGTACTGGGCCTCCCTTGTGGCTCAGCTGGTAAAGAATCCACCCTCAGTGCAGGAGACCTGGGTTCGATCCCTGGGTTGGGAAGCTCCCCTGGAGAAGGGAAAGGCTACCCACTCCAGTATTCTGGCCTGGAGAATTCCAAGAACAGTATAGTCCACGGGATTGCGAAGAGTTGGACACGACATGAGCAGCTTTCACTCACTCCACTTCTGCCGGGGCTTCCCTCGTGGCTCAGTGGCAAAGGACTGGCTGCCAATGCAGGAGACACGGGTTCAGTCACTGGGCTGGAAGATCCCCCGGAGAAGGAGATGGGAGTCCACTCCAATATTCTTGCCTGGAAAGTCCCATGGACAGAGGAGCATGGCAGACTACAGTCCATGGGGGTCACAAAAAATCTGGACATGGCCGAGCAACTGAACAACAACCAGTACTAGCTCTGCCCTGGTCAGTCAGTGCTCCGTGCCCCTTCGCTGACTATCACCAAGGCAGTGGGATTCAGCCTAAATTACTGCCCCATTCCACAGGTCAAGTAGCCTTCACCTGAAAAGAAGTCAATGACAGTTCCTTGTCCCGTTCAGATTTTTGCACAATTACTCCCCCTACAGACACTCACATCTTTTCCTTGGGTTTGTCTGCAATGCAGACAAAATTCTTTATTTCACCCCGTTTGCTACGCATTAACTGTTCAGGATGGTGTCTTGTATCCCGAACTGGATTTTATGATGTTTGACCCCCCACCACCACTCAAAGACCTATGCCTCCTCAAGACTAATTTGAAAGTCAACTGATTGATCAATGATGGCATTTCTAGTAAAAACCCAATTCCTTTGACTCATCATTATGAAACATGCTCAAGCTGACTAATCCCCATTTAACCACAATTCCACAATAAATCCCTAGGCTGAAAGTTCTGATTTATAGAAATGTACCATCTATTGGAAAATGTTAATTAGTTTTATGTATATTTTGTCCTCTTACCTACCCCTAACATTTTCCTAAAGAAATATTTCAATTAGACTGTTCTTACAGTTAATTAATTGATGAGAATTTTGACACTGAGAGTGAAATTAAGTTCTCATACAAATATCAGTAACAACAAAAACATTTTTTAATAAACTAAGCTTTTTTGGGGGGATAATATGTCTAAATGGACTTTAAGAAATGAAGAAAGTGATGTAAGTTTAAAAACAGAGGGAAAATTCTTTCATCACTTTATTTTATTATTATTTTTTTATGTGGGCCATGCTTAAAGTCTTTAATGAATTTGTTGCTATATTGCTTTTGTTTCGATTTTTTGGCCATGAGGTATGTGGGTTCTTAGCTTCCCCAGCAGGGACTAAACCCTCATCCCCTGCTTTGGAAGGCAAAGTCTTAACCACTGGACTGGCAGCACATCCCCTTCCATCATTTAAGAACTGTTTCTCTATGTACCACACATAGCTGCAAAAAGTTAAAACCTGTGTTTGGATACACATGGTTTCCCTAAAAACCTCATGCAATTTAAAAGAGAGCAGCTCAGAATACACAAATGATAGAAGCATTGTAAACAATGTATTTACTCATCAAACCTGTATTCTTTCACAGACCTTAAGGATAATCATAAAAGCAATTTATGCAGTCATTCAAGCAGAGCCAGAAATGCAGAATGGAAAATCAGACTGGACAATGCCTTGTGAAGGGGGAAGGGGGGGCCAGGCAAGAGAAGAGGCATTGTGTTGTTGCTAGAGTGTTACCTTAGCATGGTAACATACTTCACATTTTATCATCATCTATAATACAAAGTTTAAAGTGAACGTAAGGTCTTAAGAAGGAAGATCTGATCCCACCAAATAAACAGGAGCAGACAAATCTGTGTATATGTATTTCTCCTCTTTTCTCCTTCCTTTCAGTGCAATCAGAACAGGAAATGGCTGGCTGGCATGAGAGGGGTTTCAAGGTCACCCATGTTGTAGTCAATTTGCCTTAGATTTTAATTTATGTGTTTCTTCAATGTGGACAACATCCAGATGGTAAGTTTTCAGACGGAGACAGATAAATTAATAAATAAATAACCTAGGCATGCCTTCAGAGGACATGCTGCTATTCTGACTCGTCCATAAATAATACCTAATGTTTTAGCAGTTCTTAAGGGCGTGCTAGGAATGTGAATTGCAGCTAGGACATCCCTGGTAACCTTTCGATAATGAGTTTGTCTTTAAATAATAGATATCTTTCTCTTCTGTTCTAAGGAGGCTAGCTTGAAGCTTCTGAAGATGGGAGATGGATTTGTGAGAATGAAATGATAAGCCAAGTGTCTCCTGGTTGACTCTAACACAGACCCAGGTCAGTCACGCTTGCTAGACCGAGTTCAGATGAGGCACAGTTACTGTAAGACCACTACCCTTGAGATTTAGAAAAGGTATGGACCTCCTGACCCAACTGGACCAATCACGTTGTCATTCTGGGTCTCTGGTGGTAGGCCCAAAGGATTATGGGTGAGTATCAACCCATCATCCACAAACTCAGGAAGTATCAAGAACCAGAATGTGTCACAGAGACAGAGAACCTGCTCAGAGCAGAAGATACAGAAGAAGAAACCATGGAGACACAAAGCAGAAGTTCCACTGCTTTCTAGTCACATCTGTGCCCTTGAATTCCATGAGACACTCCTATGTATTTATAATAAACTATCCTTTTATGTTTAACTTGACTTCAGTAGGTTTCTGCTCTATGCAACCCATGAGTACTAACAGAACTACCATCTATGACAATGTTTTCCTTTCAAATTGTGACAGGTCTTCCTTTTTCTGAAGCTCCCAAGCAGTATATTAGACTATCATGACAAAATTTGACAATGGATAGTAACGTATGTGCATATTTGGAAATGCAATCATACTACCTTGGCACTCCTGTTCCTCTGATGAACTAAACAATTTTCTTCTCACTGAATTAAAAACAGGATTTGATGAAACCACATACTGCGTAACGTGTCTGGTCATGCATTTCACCTGTTTGGAGTCGGAGTCACTTCCCTCCTAGAATATGACAAATTATGCCATTAAAAATGTAAAGGCAGTAATTAGTGTATCATTGCCAGAAACACAGGAATATTTTCCAGTATAACATTGGTGTCACTACAGAAAGATCATTTTGAAAAAATTCTTTATAACTGAAAAATACGTCTCTTTCAAGAGGATATTAAAAGGATAATTTAAAAAGTGGTTTTGCTTTCTCTGGAAGACTCCGTTTCTCCCCGTCAGAACAAAAAGCCACGCAGATTTCGACTTCCCGTAAACCACTAGCTTATCCTTTCAGTAATTAATGGATGCTTTGATACCAAGGAATCCTAAAGAACATTTTTCAAACCTTAAATGCAGGCTGGGCTGATTCACACATAGCACATCTAAACAGATCCGGGGAATAAATAATCACGAGTTGAAAACACTTGCCTGGAGCATTCGGGTACTGACCAGATTTCCAACAAGGGATGTGATTTTTTATTATAACAAGGAAAATTACTTACTGAAACACAAAAATGTGCCTCTCTTCAAACCACTGGCCTTGTCCTATAAACGCACACACACATTTCCTGGGTTATTATTTAGCAAATCCCTTTAAAAAAATAAATTCACACGGGACCTGAGGCACACGTTTTGACAGATTTGAAAATCTCTCCTGTGAAAGAAGTTTCTTTCTTTGGCTGGGCCTCAGACTAGGTTACAGTCTGATGAAGCTAGCCTACAGGCAAATTTTTGTCAGCTGCCTGGCTTAAAATAGGAGTCAGCACTCAAAAATATTTGGAGAAATTAGGTTTAGCATGGGATAGAGGCTTTTTCAGGTAAGGGACAGATTATTTTCAAGCAGACACTTGCTTTCAGCCAGGATCCTGAACATCTTCAATGTTCAGTCTGACTGCTCATTGGGGTCTGAGGACACAGTGCCCTCAGATACAAGCTCGCTGGGCAGGAATTGCATTTTGCAGCAAAGTGGGTAGGGGTGGCAAGAGGCACACTGGGGCCAGCAAACAGGAGTGAAGCTGCCAGTCAGTTACCTTCCAGGACCAGAATAAAGTGTAGACTGTGGAGGCCAGTTTAGGCAGGACTGCTCTGGGAGCAGTGGACGGAACACAGGTTCCCTTGCCCTCACAGTGTTCTCCAGACCTAGATCTGCACAGAAGGGAGGCCTTTTCTGCTTTATTCACTGGTGATTTTTTTTTTTAATCTCTTGCAGAGAAACAATTTTGGATGAACACAATGAGAGTCATCCCCAATTTACCCTATTAAATAGCCACATATGGTAAAAAAAAAACACTACACCACAGGAAAATGGAATAAAATAGAGTTACTTTTTTTTTTCCTTTTTTCTCAGGAGAATAAAGTACATATGTGGCCTCAAAATGATTACTGTGATAAGTCTTGTTTTGACTCAGTAGTAGAAATAATAAAAGCAGATAATAAAAATAGTAGTAGTAGTAATAACAATATTAATAATTTTTACCATTTATTTGTCCCTATGTTCTGGGGCTTCCCTGGTAGCTCAGCTGGTAAAGAATCCACCTGCAATGTGGGAGACCTGGGTTAGATCCCTGGGTTGGGAAGATCCCCTGGAGAAGGGGATGACTACCCACTCCAGTATCCTGGCTTGGAGAATTCTATGGATTGTATAGTCAATGGGGTTGAAAAGAGTTGGACACGACTGAGCCACTTTCACTTTTCACTTTGCCCCTATGTGAGGCACTCTGCCAAGTATGATCAACACATATTTGCTTTGTTTTGTATAACAATCTTATAAGTAGGATTTTCATATCTTTTTTTTTTTAACTGACAGCACAGCATGACGTGCAAGATGAGAGTTCCCCAGCTTATAATTTGAACCCAGTCCCATGAGTGAAAGCGCTGAGACCTAGCCGCTGGACCACCAGGGAAATTCCCATATCCATTTTTAAAATGAGAAACCAGAGGCTTGCAGAAATCAAGTCACTTGATCAGGTCATACAAGTAGGAATGAAGGCACTCCTGAAACCCAGGCACACACGTCTGAGTTCAAATATTACACACTTGCTCACCATCCCATTCTCCGTGCCTCTGAAATGAACACAATGGAGATGGCCATGGTAAGGGTAATCACAGCACTTCACTGAGGTACAGAAAAGTCCAGAGACATGCAACATAAGGACGTGTCTAGGAAGTAGTATTAAAGACTAGTAGTTAATGTAAAAAATGTGCATTTTCAATCCATAACCATAAAGTTCTGGAACCTCTGTATCCAAGAAAGATTAAGAATAATCAAAGTGTTAGCCGCCAAGTCATGTCTGATTCTTTGCGAACCCATGGACTGTAGCCCGCCAGGCTCCTATGTCCATGGGATTTCCCAGGCAAGAACACTGGAATGAGTAGGCCATTACCTTCTCCTGGGGATCTTCAAACCCAGGGATTGAGCCCAGGTGTCCCACATTGCAGACAGATTCTTTACCATCTGAGCCACCAGGGAAGCCTAATAATCAAAGGCCAATGTTTAATACAGTTATCATCAAACCCTTGTATGTGATAAACGCTGCTTCACCCTAAGAGATCAATTCCATTATGGCTATTTATGCAGTGACACCAGTAAATCTATGAAAAATAAACTAGCCTCACTTACATCATTGATTACCAAGCCTTAAGACAGATGGCACTGTATCTCTTAATGCATGGGTTACAAAATCATTTTTCTCTTTAATAACATACGCTTTATTGACAAAGAAATCAGTTACGCATCATGGCAATAAAGCACTGCAATTTTTATTAACTTTTTGGAAAACTTGTGTTTAGAAATGTATCAGTAAAATATAAAAAATAATATAAAAACGATTTTGCCTTTTAAACACCAATATTGATGAGGACACTGCTTAAGGTTTTCTCTTACAACTCTGATTAGATTTAGTCAGGTTATCATTGAAGTCTACACATAGCCTATCCAACAATTTTTTCAAATCAGATTAGTTTTTATTGTGTCTTTATGCTAAAACATTTATACTTTTTTTCCATTAGTTCAAAAGAGAGCTGTTTTGAAACTGGATGATCTTTAAGGATGGGTAGATACTCAAGAGAAAACCCAGTAGAATAACTGACGTCAACTAGAAAGAATTCAAAGGCAAAAAAATTGCTTGGGAACAGCTACATTTCATGTTTGTCAACAGAACAAAACCTTGGATCCCTTTTGAAGTCTTAAACTCAGGTTATATCAACTCAAAAATACAGATGAAAATTTGGTTACTAAAACAAAGGAAAAACAGTCATGAAAAGAACTAAAAAATGACTTTCCACTGTACTGAACTGAGAATTCCTAAAAAATAGTTATAGGTAGAAAAACACAAACACCAAACATTTCCGAGTCCCAGTCTTTCTGCCAAGGTTGCAAAGCTGAATTTTCAAACACCAAAGCGAAACGTAAAACAAGGTTCCCCATAATAACAGTACATCTGCATTAACAATATGTTTGTTGCTATATATACACATTCAGACCTGTAATTTTTTTATAATAAGTTTTTCTCTTAAGCAGAGGTTCAGCGTGACAGCTAAGACATCACATATTAAAAATTTCTAGTGCTTCATCCTGCTCCCTTTTATAGTGTTTAACTGACTTCACTGCCCACATATTGAAAGCCTTCTGGTCTACCTCCCAACCTATTACATAAATGTCTCCCTTCTAACTGGAGTCACAAGCATAGCTTTTATACTTCACAAGGATAACTCTCATATGGTAAGGACCTAGCAGAGAAGAAGAGACTAAGAAGAGGTGGCAAGACTACACAGAACTATAAAAAAAAGATCTTAACGACTTGGATAATCATGATGGAATGGTCACTCACCTAGACCCAGACATCCTGGAGTGTGAAGTCAGGTGGGCCTTAGAGGAAGCATTACTATTAAAAAATAGTGGAGGTGATGGAATTTCACCACTTAAAATCCTAAAAGATGATGCTGTGAAAGTGCTATACTTAATGTCAGCAAATTTGGAAAACTCAGCAAAGGCCACAGGACTGGAAAAGGTCAGTTTTCCTTCCAACGCCAAAGAAAGAGAATGCCAAAGAATGCTCAAACTACTGTTACAATTGTGTTCATTTCACATGCTAGCAAAGTTATACTCAAAATTCTTCAAGCTAGGTTTCAGCGCTAAGTGAACCCAGAACTTCCAGAGCTCGGTTTAGAAAAGGCAGAGGAATCAGAGACCACATTGCCAACATCCACTGGATCATAGAGAAAGCAAGGGAATTCCAGAAAAACATTTATTTCTGCTTCATTGACTACACTAAAGTCTTTGAGTATATGGATCACAACAAACTGTGGAAAATTCCTAAAGAGATGGGAATATCAGACCAGCTTACCTATCTCCTGAGAAACCTGAATGCAGGTCAAGAGGAACTCAGCCATTAAAAAGAATACATTTGAATCAGTTCTAATGAGGTGGATGAAACTGGAGCTGATTACACAGAATGAAGTAAGCCAGAAAGAAAAACACCAATACAGTATACTAACACATATATATGGAATTTAGAAAGATGGTAACGATAACCCTGTATGCGAGACAGCAAAAGAGACACAGATGTATAGAACAGACGTTTGGACTCTGTGGGAGAGGGAGAGGGTAGGATGATTTGGGAGAATGGCATTGAAACATGTATAATATCATATATGAAATAAATCGCCAGTCTAGGTTTGATGCAGGATACAGGATGCTTGGGGCTGGTACACTGGGATGACTCAGAGAGATGGTATGGGGAAGGAGGTGGGAGGGGGGTTCAGGATTGGGAACTCATGTACACCTGTGGTGGATTCATGTTGATGTATGGCAAAACCAATACAGTATTGTAAAGTAAAATAAAGTTAAAAAAAAAAAAAAAGAAGAAGAAGAAGCAACAATTGGAATCAGACATGGAACAACAGACTGGTTCAAAATTGGGAAAGGAGTATGTCAAGGCTGTATACTGTCACCTTGCTATTTTAACTTATATGCAAGAATACATCATGTAAAATGCTGGGCTTAATGACTCACAAGCTGGAATCAAGATTGTCGGAAGAAATATCAATCTCAGATATGCAGATGATAACACTCTATGGCAGAAAAAGAAGAGAAACTAAAGAGCCTCTTGATGAGTGTGAAAAAAAGAGCATAAGAGCTGACTTGAAACTCAACATTCAAAAAACTAAGATCATGGCATCCAGCCCCATCACTTCATGGCAAATAGAAGGGGAAACAATGGAAGCAGTGACAGATCTTCTTTTCTTCAGCTCCAAAATCACTGCAGATGGTGATTGCAGCCATGAAATTAAGGCACTTGCTCCTTGGGGGGAAAAAGCTATGACTAACTCACCATATTAAAAAGCAGAGATATCACTTTGCTGACAAACATTTTGACTGCTGTACAGTCAAAGCTATGGTTTTTCTGGCAGTCATGTACAGATGTGAGAGCTTGACCACAAAGAAGGCTGAGCATTGAAGAATAGATGATTTTGAGTTGTAGTGCCAGAGAAGAGTCTTGAGAGTCCTTTGGACTATAAGATCAAACCAGTCAATGCTACAGAAAATCAACCTTGAATTGAATATTCATCGGAAGGACTGATGCTGAAGCTCCAATACTTTGGCCACCTGATGCAAACAGCTGACTTACTAGAAAAGACCGTGATGCTGCAAGACTGTGGGAAGGAGAAGGGAGCGACAGAGGATCTGATAGTTAGGTAGCATCACCAACACAATGGACATGAGTTTGAGTAAACTCTGGGAGATAATGAAGGATAGGGAAGCCTGGCATGCTGCAGTCCATGGGTAGCAATGACTTGGACAGGACTTAGCGACTGAACAACAACAATGCACAGAAGGATATTGCTCTAGTGAGGTCTAAATGACAATGGTAGCAATCTGTTTTTAAAAACAGATTATTACTGAAAATATGGAAAATAATTTCCCATTATCTGACACTGAGAAATAAGAAAATCTCACAGTGAATTACACAAAATAAAGCCCTGTTTATGATGCTAAACCCAGTAGCATGAATTCAAATCTAAAGCATTTATCAGATCTATGAAGTTTAAATCCATTCATTAAACTGATCAACCTTTACCTATCAGAGAACATGTTAGGGGTTAGAAAGCAAAGACTTGAACCCAAAACTTTTCACTTTCTTCAAATACTCACTTGATATAAAGGGTAACAAGCAAGGAAATGGTCAAAAGATTCCACAGCAAAGTAAACAGCTAGAAAATCCACAAGCAGCTGATGAAACTCTGATCAACTCTAATTTGGTCTACTTTTCATTCCATTTCTGCTTAAAAGTATATTGAGGTGTCTTTTTCTCTTTTTTTAAATTTAGTGCTTCATTCAGACTTTAGCATTGTTTTCCTAAGTTTGATGGAATGGAAAAACAAAACAGGTAATGACAGTAACAGAGTCAAATGTTTTTTAGATGTTAGCTGGCATTTTTCTAGTACTAAAACACCCAAAAGATAATAAAGTGAACTTTTATTATAACTATTACCAAAATTAATCACATTATGGAAAAGTGAAGAGATGGGAATCAGTAGCAGTGACTTGATATTAAAAAAAGCTCAATTCATTATCACCACCAGGTTGAGCTAAACCAAGTGTACTGAATTAAGATGAAAAAGACATGGAAAAAGATAACAGTGAGTGTCTAGAAAGCATTGGTAACAGTGCACAGACACTCTCTAAGTAACCTCATTTCATTCATCTTTCCAGTAATGACCAAAGCTAGACTTCCTTGAACCTCTTCATATCTGTGAAGGCAATTATGATATGACCTCAGATAAATCTGCTTTTCAATGAAGATTTAAATATTTCCCATGAGGAATATGATTCATAACACAATTTAGTATTTTATAAAACAATTATTTTTTCAGCATTTACTATATTCTAAAACACTATAGAAACTAGCACCTTCTTTAAATTTACCATAAACTAGGACCCTATGTTTCGTTTGTTTTTTTTTAAGATTCATAACATCCAGCTCTTATTTTATTTATTTTTTTTTGAGCATCTATATATAGTTTATTTTTTTTTAATTTTTTATTTTTTTTAAATTTTAAAATCTTTAATTCTTACATGCGTTCAGGACCCTATGTTTTAACCTTTTCATATTCAAGTCTCGGCGCTGCCAAAGTTGTTCCTGGGATCTCAAAACACTCTGCCTCTCTGGGTTTCCATATTAGTAAAAGAAAAAAAGAAACAAAAAGGAAAAAGGGCACATTTTGGATACTTCTATAATTCAGAAAATTAAGTTATATTAGGTAACCTAGGCTGGAAATTATTTTCTTTAAAATATATGTATACACAGAAGTAAACAAGGATGATGAAGAGAGAAAAGTAATACCTATTTTAAAATAATACTTGGATAAATGCATAGCAATAAGAAATATTCTGAACCACATGGACCACATACTAATAACTTTAAAATAAAAATGGTTATTGAAATCCTATCAAGAAGATGTACAGAGAACTGGAAAAGACAGAGGGGGGGGCTTTGGGTGAAATTTCCAAAAAGCTACACACCGAGGAAATACATATTTGTAGTACCGGTGCTAACGGACAGTTGACATAAATGTCATCATAAATCTATTTTTGATCAATCCCATCTCTAGCCAAGGAAAATTCTGATTTCTTGATAATTTCAATAGGACCATAAAGATAAAAACCTCAGTATCTGCTTATTAATATATTTATTACTGAGGCTCATTCAGGGTTACATATTTACCTTCAGGTAAATATAATAAAAAGGTTTAATTCACTGAACAGATAATAGGTACTATTGCTTTTTCCTATTTTATTAAACTATTTAGAACAGGTAATTTAACCAAAACATATGTATCAGTAAAATTTAACTGCAGCCTTTGTAGGTTAAATTTAATTAATTAGTGAAGTATCTTACTAAGTAATGAGTTCATTTTCATTTGAATTTATCATATAATTTTAATAAATATGCAATGAGAAGGTTAAAGAACATATTTTCAAAAAAGAACAGCCAGGAAAAATAAAGCGTTTCAGATAAGCAATATGTCACCAAGAAATCAATTACCCATTTTTATTAAGGAAAATACTAGCTTGTATTTCTGTAGAAATAACAGTTCTACAGAAAAGCCACTTATAGCTAATGTACAAAATGCCTCTGAAGTACTAGTAACACTAGGTTTGTTATCTTAAGCTGCTGCTAGGTGAATTTCAAACCAAAAAGGTATAGCATTCTAGTTCTTAGCAAATCAACTTACGAATCCATCCAAGACTCTATCAATTCTACTTAGCACCAAAAACCAAGGTTGCATCCCCATTCATAAGAACATTAGACATGTCAAAACCTCCTATTCAAATTCCAGCTCTTTGCCCGTCCTCTTCTCCATCGTTCACTCTATAATCTACTCATATTGAACAAAGCCGGTTGAGTATGACCTGCTCAACTTTCCATCCTCGTTGAGCCAAGAGAAGGTGACAAGCATTGTACCTGCCACTCACTATGTCAAAACACAATCCCGATTGGCACTGATGCTGGTGCATCAAGAACTAGCTTTGACTAAAAGACAGGTTTTGTGAGCTAGTTCTAGTGAACCTGTACTGGAAGACTCCTTGTATGTATTAACTAAGATAAAGAGCAATGGATCCATTCTTTAACTTTACAAAAAATTTACATAGGTCACCAGTGATGTCCCTGTGCTTGGTGATGTTCTGTGCTTGGTGCTGAGAGTATAGAAATTAATGAGAAAATGATGGTCCTTGTCCATTGGATGGTGGCAGAAGAGCCACTCATGTCTGCCTTCACTGTGAGTATTCAAAACTTTAGAAAATTCATGAGACTACTAATGAGGTTATGAATAAAACTATGCAAGTTTTATATATTCTAAATGTAAGAAGGCAAAAAAAACAAATGTCCTATAAAAAATCTTGCTTTCTTTCCAAATTCTTCACTCTTTCAGGGGTGAGGGTCAGAAAAAGAATCAGAAGACAATACTAGAGTCTGAAGGAAGCCGTCCATTAAAGAAAGTCACATAGGGACTTCCCTGGCAGTCCAGTGGTTAAGACTTTGCCTTCCAATGCAGGGGGTGCAGGTTCAGTTCCTGGTTAGGGAGCCAAGATCCCACATGCATTGCAGCCAAAAAAAAAAAAAAAACCATAAAGCAGAAGCAATATTGTAACAAATTCAATAAAGACTTAAAAAAAAGTTACATAAATGTACAAAATTTCACATGGAATTTCAGGAAGTTTATTAGCCCCATATTAAGAACTCATATACTGCATTCTCGTGAGAGAAACTATTTATTATTATTATTATAGACAGTTTTAGAAACTGTATATAAAGCCACATGATATAATAACAAATCAGCTTTTCCTATAGCATTCTGATTATTCTTATTTCATGAAGGTAAAGGCAGAGTGAGCTGTAACACAAGGAACTTGATCTTTGAGATTAAACATCCTACAGATGAAATTCAACTGATCAATTCTAGCCCACCAGTAAGTTGTGAAGACCAAGAGAGTACATTTTACATAAACAGCGTAGCATCCACATAAATGCAGAGATTTGGGCCTTTTCAACCAGAGACTTTCAGTTTCTTTTGAAAAAGCCAAAAGTTCTGACTCATGTTGCTTTATATTCTCAAATGTCAACAAGCCAAATAGCATTTAGGACAATTCCAGTCTTTCACGTTCATGTCACATAGCTGGTCCCTAGAAAAGCTGAGTTAATCTCAAACACATGCTTTTAAATAGTTGTGATGGTTCTAACAGGGAAAACTGGAAAGAGCCAAAAGTTCCATCAACAAAGCACTGCTAAACTAATTAATGCCACATTCACACCACAGACAGGCAAACATTTATCTATCATCCTACTGTGCAACACTAAAACAAGTATTTTATAAATATAGTACTTTTAATTCCTCCAAAAATCCTCAGCAGATAGATAGTAGTACTAAATGTTGGTTTACAGACAGAGGAGTGGGTTAAGTAGATTCCCAAAAGCCACAAAGCTACAAAATGGCAGTGATGAGATCTAACTCCAATATTCTTCCTCAGAACCCAAGCTACGCAACGTTTAACTAGCATGATGTAGAGAGCTACTTACTGTCAATGGGCAACTTCTTTCATCTAAAAGGGGAAATGAGCCTATAAAACTATGCACATTATATTGGCATTTTTAAAGAGTGCTATGTGTTTGCCAGAAAAACATGCCCTTTCTTCTTAACTAGTCTATTGCTTGGGTTACTTTATAATGAACATATATTACTTCGAAAATAAAAAAACTACAAAACTATTTGCATATTAAAAAAAATACTTCTTATGTTTTCAATATGCCGCCTTTGTACTTGTTTCTGCTTAGGAAAAAAAAGGTCTCAGAAATGACATTAAATTAGATTCATTGTTCTGCTTATTTTTTCCCCCAGATCTTAAAGTAAAATGTATTAATTATGAAAAATTGGTAGATAGCAGCAAATGACAAGTAAGAAAATTAAAATTTTTGAAGGAGTGAAAAATATTTCAAAACCTGGAAAATGTTCAAAATATGTGATGTAATAAAGCAGGTGATGATTGTATTCACTTTCATACTGACCATAGTTATATCTTTTCTCACCCTCCTGCTAAATATTGGAAGGAAACAGATCCAAATGTTAACAGGGATCATTCTGTGATCAGTAAAAAACAGCATTTAACTCAGACTATTAGCCTTCGTGATGATTTCTACCAAGACAACTTCAGGAAACACTGAGATGTGTCTCAGGACCTCTCTAACCTCATTTTTCTTACCAGAAAAATAGAGATACTTGTTAGTAACTGCTGTTTTCATAGAAGGATATTTTTAATAAGTGATTACTGAATGACATAATATGTGAAGAACACTCTAAGTATACACAGGGAGTACTTTTTGCAAAGTTAACCATCTTTACCATCCCAGGTGCAGTTTTTGATGGAAGAACTTGGGACGGTAGCTTTTACTTCTCAACATCTGACTCAGAAGTTCCCTGGAGGGACTGAGAAAATTAGATGTTGAAAAAATCCCCCCTGAATTATGTGATACAGAAGCAGCTATGGTAGGTACCTGCTCCTGGCTTGCGTGCTGTGCCTGAGCTATAACCAGTTTCTTTAGTAGGCTCAGTTCTATTGGTCTTGGTTCCATTCTGGGCTCCCAATGAGACTCAGTGAGACTCCGTCCACAAATATCGAGACACTCTTACACTCTGCACACCCCACTGTTCAGTCAGATCATCTGCTCTCCAGGCACGGCTGGCTCACTGACGGCCAGGCCTAATCACTACTGGTTTGAAGGCCTCTCTCCAATCCTTCCCTGGTAGCTCAGCTGGTAAATAACCCACTTGCAATGCTGCTGCTGCTGCTGCTGCTGCTAAGTCGCTTCAGTCGTGTCCGACTCTGTGCGACCCCAAAGATGTCAGCCCACCAGGCTCCCCCGCCCCTGGGATTCTCCAGGCAAGAACACTGGAGTGGGTTGCCATTTCCTTCTCCAATGCATGAAAGTGGAAAGTGAAAGGGAAGTCACTTAGTCGTGTCTGACTCTTAGCGACCCCATGGACTGCAGCCTACCAGGCTCCTCCATCCATGGGATTTTCCAGGCAAGAGTACTGGAGTGGGGTGCCATTGCCTTCTCCGTAATGCAGGAGATCCTAGTTCAATTCCTGGGTCAGGAAGATCCCCTGGAGAAGGGATAGGCTACCCACTCCAGTATTCTTGGGCTTCCCTGGTGGCTCAGCTGGTAAAGAATCTGCCTGCAATGCCGGAGACCTGGGTTCGATCCCTGGGTTGGAAAGATCCTCTGGAAAAGGGAAAGGCTACCCACTCCAGTATTCTGGCCTGGAGAAGACCACTGGATCGCAAAGAGTCGGACACGACTGAGCAACTTTCACTTTCTCTCCAATCCACAGCCCCATTCATATATCCAATCCAGACGTTCCTTCTCCCACGGGAACCACTGTATCCAGCCTTGTCCACCTTTGCTCACTCAGAGTTGACTTCCTTTGCATCTTTTATGTGGGTAGCACAGTGCAGCATGTGGGATCTTAGTCCCCTGACCAGTAATCAAACCCGCCTCCCCTGCATTGGAAGCGAGGAGTCTTAACAACTGGACCACCAGGGAAGGCCCTCTTTTGCATCTTATTTTTTTTGAGCTACCTCTGAAGCAGGATATGTTCAGTTCTTTTCCTGTGTTCAAGAGATAAAACTGTCATATATATATTGCTCTTCCCTTATATTAGCATTTGAAGAGGCAGCAATACTTGAACTCAGAAGAATTTGAGACACCAAACCTTAAGATAAACTTGGCGATCCATAATCGTTCAAAGAGACTGGCCTTCTTAAAAGAGGCAGTATCACCCCCAGGATCTACAAATCATTTTCTTTTTTTTTTTTAAACTCCAAATCCAGTGCTGGCTTCCATCACAGGATTCTAGTAAACTCTACAAAGGAGACAGAGTACGTGAGCATCTCAGCACAGGGGAGAGTATGGTGCTCACAGGAGGAATACACGGCATTTTACTGCAATGTCAAAATACCAATCAATGAAGCATTTTTAATTTTTTTTTCCTTCACTTACCATTAATTAGGAATGAGTGGAAACCACTTGAACTTGATTTAGGAAAATTAAAAAATGCTGCCTTGATTTTGATGTAAATACCAGTTGAGATTCTCTCTGCTGGTCTCTCAGGTGGCCTGAAGTCAAGGGGCTTGTTTATCTTGTTCACCACGAAATCTCCTAATACTCAACACAGTGTCTAGTTATAGACAAATACAGAGGAAGGCACTGGTCTAGGATGCGGGTGAGAGTGAGGCAGAGGAGGGGAACTGGCAACCTCATAATCCTTGTGTGTGGATACAGGAGAACCTTCTAGCGAATAAGTTGGTGGAGAAATGCTACACTTAATTCTCAGGGGTCCTGCTTTAGTTCATGAATGAAACTGATAATCTCAATCTACAATTCCCAAAGGCATGCATTTTTAACTCTGCTACAGTAATGGCTCATGTACATATTAACAGCTCTCAAAAACCTGGACCTCACTGACTAATTGGAACAATCTATCTTGATATGTACATGTAATGGTTGTTAATACAAGAGCCCCACTCTGGCAGAACAGACCTTAAACAGATCATTGTTTCCAAGCTGTATGACTAGACCTCAGCCTAGCAGCGTGAGGCAACAGAATGCACGTGTTTATTGGGGAGTTCATTTGGGTCTTTCACATC
The DNA here is from genome assembly GCF_001704415.2 of Capra hircus. Taxonomy (NCBI): domain Eukaryota; kingdom Metazoa; phylum Chordata; class Mammalia; order Artiodactyla; family Bovidae; genus Capra; species Capra hircus. The sequence goes on from NC_030829.1 coordinate 39,310,377, forward strand.
CTTAACACAAGAGGTAGCCTGACAGGGGAGGGTAGGATTTGTTTCTTTGAATGTCCTTTATAGGAATGAATTGTAACTTTTTATTCTCAGGGATTAGAGTTCCTCACCCTGAAGTCACTGAGAGGACAAGATGAAGATACAATATGAGGAGTTGGTTGCTTAATATGTACTCTGCTCAACCTTTTATGGCATTGTATCCATGGGCGTGAAGATGAAGCAGTGACTAAGACAGACTCCTCTCTCCTCCAGAAGCTTACATGCCGCATACAGGGGTGGCGGAGGTGGTAAGTTAATAAACAAGTAAACAAATCAATAACCAATTTCAAAAAGTGATAGGCGTTATGAAGAAAATGGAACTGGGTTAATAGGAAAGAAAGTGGCTGAGTTGGGAGGGGAGTAAGCAGGCAATGGTAGTTGTAACGGGTAGGATTAGGGAAGGAATGAGCAAGGAAAAGGGATAATCAGGGAATATTCTCCACTGAGGAAGCAGCCAGTGAAAGAAGAGGAGTCAGGAGGGTAGGAGCCAGATGAAGTGGGAGTCTGTAAGGCGAGGCAGGATTTGGGGATTTGTTCAACACGGGATCAGAAACCACTGGAAGATTTTAAAGAAAAAATGTAATGCAATTCAAGGATGTAAAACTGTCAGTACTGAATAAGGAGTGGATTGTTATGGAGAGGGGTGGATGGGCAAGACAGACCTTAGAAGAAATTACAGCAATGGTCAAAGTCAGAGATGCGGATGGCTGAAACCTGGGTACAAATAGTGGCAAAGACAATACACAGATGGATTAAGGATCTGCTGCCACATAGAAGGAGTGGATTTGTACATAATAAGGGGAATGGGGAATATTGAACATACTCTTAGAATGTTCCAGTTCCGCTGCAGCACTCCGCATCTACTAATTCAGAGGCAGCCTTCCAGGATGAGGTTTGTTTCATCCTTGTCATCTTTAATCATTTCTCTATGCTGTGTTCTTCCTTAGTGTATACCTAATAGTACCTAGACAGCATATTCAAAAGCAGACACATTACTTTGCCAACAAAGGTCCATCTAGTCGAGGCTATGGTTTTTCCTGTGGTCATGTATGGATGTGAGAGTTAGACTGTGAAGACAGCTGAGCACCAAAGAATTGATGCTTTTGAACTGTGGTTTGGAGAAGACTCTTGAGAGTCCCTTGGACTGCAAGGAGATCCAACCAGTCCATTCTAAAGGAGATCAGTCCTGGGTGTTCTTTGGAAGGAATGATGCTAAAGCTGAAACTCCAGTACTTTGGTCACCTCATGCAGAGTTGACTCATTGAACAAGACTCTGATGCTGGGAGGGATTGGGGGCAGGAGGAGAAGGGGACAACAGAGGATGAGATGGTTGGATGACATCACTGACTCGATGGACGTGAGTTTGAGTGAACTCCAGGAGTTGGTGATGGACAGAGAGGCCTGGCGTGCTGCAATTCATGGGGTCACAAAGAGTCGGACACAACTGAGCGACTGAACTGAACTGAACTGAATAGTATATACTTAGGAATATACTTAGGAAGCATCACTACAAACAAAGCTAGTGGAGGTGATGGAATTCCAGTTGAGCTATTTCAAATCCTGGAAGATGAAACTGTGAAAGTGCTACACTCAATACGCCAGCAAATTTAGAAAACTCAGCAGTGGCCACAGGACTATAAAAGGTCAGTTTTCATTCCAATATCAAAGAAAGGCAATGCCAAAGAATGATCAGACTACCGCACAGTTGCACTCATCTCACAAGCTAGTAAAGTAATGCTCAAAATTTTCCAAGCCAGGCTTCAACAGTATGTGAATCGTGAACTTCCAGATGTTCAAGCTGGATTTAGAAAAGACAGAGGAACCAGAGATCAAACTGCCAACATCAGCTGGATCATCAAAAAAGCAAGAGAGTTCCAGAAAAACATCTACTTCTGCTTTGTTGACTATGTCAAAGCCTTTGACTGTGTGGATCACAACAAACTGTGGAAAATTCTTCAAGAGATGGGAATACCAGACCACCTGACCTGCCTCTTGAGAAACCTATATGCAAGCCAGGAAACAACAGTTAGAACTGGACCCGGAAAACCAGACTGGTTCCAAACAGGGAAACGAATACGTCAAGGCTGTATATTGTCACCCTGCTTATTTAACTTCTATGCAGAATACATCATGAGAAATGCTGGACTGGATGAAGCACAAGCTGGAATTAAGATTTCTGGGGAAAATATCAATAACCTCACATAAGCAGGTGATACCACTCTTATGGAAGAAAGTGAAGAGGAACTAAAAAGCCTCTTGATGAAAGTTAAAGAGGAGAGTGAAAGAGTTGGCTTAAAGCTCAACATTCAGAAAACGAAGATCATGGCATCCGGTCCCATCACTTCATGGCAAATAGTTGGGATAATGGTGGAAACAGTGAGAAACTATTTTTGGGGGCTCCAAAATCACTGCAGATGGTGGTTGCAGCCATGAAATTAAAGGGAGAAAAGTTATAATCAAGCTAGACAGCATTTTAAAAAGCAGGGACATTACTTTGCCAACAAAGGTCCATCTCGTCAAAGTTATGGTTTCTCCAGTAGTCATATATGGACATGAGAGTTGGACTATAAAGAAAGCTAAGTGCCAAAAAATTGATGCTTTTGAACTATGGTGTTGGAGAAGACACTTAAGAGTCCCCTGGACTGCAAGGAGATCAAATCAGTCAATCCTAAAGATCAGTCCCGAATATTCATTGGAAGGACTGATGCTAAAGCTGAAACTCCAATACTTAGGCCACCTGATGCAAAGAAGTGACTCATTGGAAAAGACCCTGATGCTGGGAAAGACTGAAGGCAGGAGGAGAAGGGGACGACAGAGGATGAGATGGTTGGATGGCATCACTGACTCAATGGACATGAGTTTGGTTAAACTCCAGCACTTGGCGATGGACAGGGAGGCCTGGCATGCTGTAGTCCATGGGGTCACAAAGAGTTGGACACGACTGAGCGACTGAACTGAACTGAACAGTATGTACTCAAAACTGGTATATAACACCTATTATGCAAATACCATTTGAATACAATAAAACATTCAAGAAAGATATAAAAGCATATTTATAAGCTAAATTAAATACAAGAAAATCCTACAGACTAGTGACTGATCCACAGTTTTTCTCTCCTCAAATTGTCTTTTTTTTTCTTTTTTTTTCCTAATCAAGACATACAAATTTTTTCTCCTGAGATAACAGCAATATTATATCTCCCTTGATTAACACATTCTTCCATCAAATAGAATTCAGCCTCAAACAAAATTCAGCCTCTTCCTACTGGTGCCATCTATGGCACACACATGCTAGGATACTCTCTCTTGGAATACTACAATCATCTTTTGACTTCTGTTCCCTACACTCAAGTGCAGCCACAAAGATCCTTCTCGAATATAAGCCAGATAATGTTGCTCCTCTGGTTACTCACCTAGAGATAAAGCCATGTAGCTTCACACAGTCCACGAGAGGTCATATCATCAAGACCTTGATTATTTTGCTGACTTTGTTCCTATCACTCTGCCCCCTTGCTTGCTCAAGCAGGAGAGGCAAGCTTCTGTCTCAGGACCATAGCACCTGCTAAAATAAAGGTTCCTTGAGGCCAGGGCATTTTCTGGTCCATGTAGAGAAGGCTCTGTCCACTAACTTAACAAGCAAATACTCGTGATAATTTAGAACATAAAGGAAGTTATTTAAACGTTTATATAGCTAGCAGCTAGATGTCAGAAGGAGCTGTCCTTGGAACTATGTGACATTGCATGTCTCCAAGTATTTATTCTCCTCCTCATTAGTTTATCAGAAGGCATAAATAAGAGGAGTTCTGTGCTCACCTGAGTTCAGGAAAGTCCAAGTCAGATGAAAATTAAGCAGGCTACTCTTCTGAAATATTCCTCAAGTATTACCATAATAGCTTACCCTCAAGCTATTAATATAACAGGAAGATATATCAAGCAGGATTTCCTACATCTGTCTGACCACAGATCACTTTTTATACATTTAGACCCACTAACAAGAAGGAAAGGGGTGACAGAGGATGAGGTGGTTGGATGGCATCACCAACTCAATGCATATGAGTTTGAGAAAACTCTAGGAGATGGTGAAGGACAGGGAAGCCTGGCATGCTGCATGGGGTCACAGAGAGTCAGACACAACTTAGCAATGAAACAATAACAATCTAGAAAATAGACCAAGGGCATATTTTCCCAAGGGCACTGCCTATGTATACTTATGATATTTCAGCCCATATTGGCCAGAAAAATAAACATAAATAAGGGATGAAAAACAAGATAAGAAAAAAGAAAGAGACAGGGAGATAGAGACAGGCAAAATTAAAGTCAGAAGCAGCATGAGCAATGTCAGAAAATCACAGGATGAGTTTTTTTTTTTTTTCTCACCCTGAGCTTTTCTTGACCAGAGAACGGCCAACACCGAGGCATATATTAAGAAGATTCCATGAATGTTGAACTTTATTAACCGAAGCAGTAAAGGTTTTAATAGGGAAATTAAAAAACCGAAGCTCAGTCTGAATAGAAAGGGCTGGGATTTAGAAGGTATTTTACTATTAACCCAAGTATCTTTCATGTATTAACCTGAGTTTTACAGCCCAGTCTTCTAAGACATCCTCAAACACTCAGGAGATAAAATTTTGCATTTTTAACTAAAATGGGGTTTTGGCGACTTTGCCCAGCTGGCCTCAGTACATCACAGGAAATGTACCCAGACTGGTATCTCTGCTGCACAGACAGGGGGCCAGGCCATGCAATTGGAGCGGGAAGCTGTACGGATCTGCTCCCATCTCATTAAAGAGGGATGCAATGAAATTCTATGCCAGGGATTTGAAGGGGAGGGAGGAAACAGACTTTCTTTCAATCCTGACTTCTTTCTATTCCTTATAAATGTTTCTGACTGTCCTTTGTGACTGATGCTGACACTAAAGAACTAGCTAAAGGCTTTAGATTTAAGATGACTTGAAACCTTCCTGCTCAAATTTTGACAGGATAAAAAAAAAAAGTGATGGTGGTGTCCGCCTGTGATGGTATGTGTTTCTGAGTCGAATGTCCATAAATCGCGCTTGACCTGAACTTACAATGCAACCAATCTGGCTGCCTGAGGTCCATCCCTGCCCCCAGGGCACAAAGGTCTCCCCAGTAAGCTTTATTGGACTTCCTCAGCCTGGAAATGGATTCTGAGAAGAATAGTGCTCATAGCCCCAGGAATGAATGTTGTAAAATTAAACAATGGGAAAAGACCTGAAAGTCTATAAAGGAACAAAAGAAATCCTATATCACATCCAGGGGAAGGCTTCTCAACAGCCAACTCAGATCCCAACACAAAAGTGAACTACAGAGTCTGTTTTATTGTTGGGAGAGCAGAAGTGCAAAAATTACCAGAAATTCAGCACAAAGATTCCTCTTAAAGAATCCCTGCTACTCTTTTGGCTAGTTTATTAACTGTGTGTGCTGTTTTAAGTTGCTTCATTCCTGTCCAACTCTCAGACCCCATGGATTATAGCCCACCAGGCTTCTCTGTCCGTGGGATTCTCCAGGCAACAACTGTGGAGTGGGAAGTTATTCCCTTTTCCAGACTATCTTCCTAACTCAGGGATCAAACCCAGGTCTTCTGCATTGCAAGCAGATTCTTTACCATTTGAGCCACCAGGAAAGCCCAGGAATACTGGAGTGGGTAGCCTATCCCTTCTCCAGGGGATCTTCCCAACCCAGGGATCAAACTGGTGTCTCCAGCATTGTAGGAGGATGGATTCTTTACCAGCTGAGCTACCAGGGAAACCCCAGTTTATTTTCTAAATTTTGCTGTCGAGGTCTGGTGCCGTCAAGTCTTGTACATTGTAGGTACAGTAGCCACAAGCTATACGTGGATCATGAGTCTGAGTGAACTCCGGGAGTTGGTGATGGACAGGGAGGCCTGGCATGCTGCGATTCATGGGGTCGCAAAGAGTCGGACACGACTGAGTGACTGAACTGAACTGAACTGAGCCTCTGAAATGCAACCAGTCTGACTTGAGAGGATCTCTTAAATGAAAAATACACATCGATTAAAAAAAAAAAAAAGACTGTGAAATATCTCAGCTTTTAATCATGATTACATGTTGAAATCCTCCAAGCCAGGCTTCAACAGTACATGAACCAAGAACTTCCAGATATACAAACTGGATTTAGAAAAGGCAGAGGAACCAGCTATCACATTGCCAACAATCACTGGCTCACAGAAAAAGCCAGAGAATTCCAGAGAAGCATCTACTTCTGCTCCATTGACTACACCAAAGCCTTTGACTGTATAGATCACAACAAACTGTGGAAAATTCTTCAAGAGATGGGAATACCAGTCCACCATACCTGCCTCCTGGGAAATCTGTATGCAGGTCAAAAAGTTTGGAACAGACTAGTTTCAAATTGGGAAAGGAGTACATCAAGGCTGTATATTGCCACCCTGCTTATTTAACTTCTATGCAGAGTATATCATGGGAAATGCCAGGCTGGATGAAACACAAGCTGGAATCAAGACTGACAGGAGAAATATCAATAACCTCAGATATGCAGATGACACCACCCTTATGGTAGAAAGCAAAGAAGAACTAAAGAGCCTCTTGATGAAAGTGAAAGAGGAGAGAGGAAAAGCTGGCTTAACACTCAACAGTCAAAAATGAAGATCACGGCACCCAGTCCCATCACTTTATGGCAAAAAGGAGGGGTAACACTGGAAACAGTGACAGACTTTATTTCCTTGGGCTCCAAAATCACTGCAGATGGTGACTACAGCCATGAAATTAAAAGATGCTTGCTCCTTGGAAGAAAAAGCTATGACAAACCTAGACTGCATATGAAAAAGCAGAGACATCATTTGGCCGACAAAGGTCTGTATAGTCAAAGCTATGGTTTTTCCAGTAGTGATGTTCTGCTGTGAGAGTTGGACCATAATGGAGGCTGAGTGCCAAAGAATTGATGCTTTCTAACTGTGGTATTGGAGAAGACTCCTGAGAGTCCCTTTGAGGGCAATGAGATCAAACCAGTCAATCCTAAAGGAGATCAACTCTGAATATTCATTCGAAGAACTGATGCTAAACCTCCAATACTCTGGCCACCTGATGAAAAGAGCCAACTTACTGGAAAAGACTCTGATGCTGGCAAAGACTGAACGCAGGGGGAGAAGGACACAACAGAGGATGAGATGGTTGGATGGTATCACCAACTCAATGGACATGAGTTTGAGCAAGCTCCAGGAGACAGTGAAGGAAAAGCCTGGTGTGCTACAGTCCATAGGGTCGCAAAGAATCGGACACTATTGAGCAACTGAAAAACAACGACATGTTGAAATAGTAAAATTTTACTCATTGCAGCCCCATGGACTGTAGCCCACCAGGCTCCCTGGTCAGTGGAATTCTCCAGGCAAGAATGCTGGAGCGGGTAGCCCTATCCCTTTTCCAGGGGATCTTCCTGACCCAGGGATTGAACCTGCATCTCCTGCATTGGCAAGTGGATTCTTGACCACTAGTGTTGCCTGGGAAGCCCAAAATTTTTCAATAATTTGGTGAAAATAATAGATAATTAAAATTGTAACACTGACTATTATATAAATTATAGAAAATAAAATGAATTATTAAAATAAAATTAAAACACTTTTTACCTCTTTTAAAGCGGCTCCCCCAAATTTTAAATTACAATGTATGGCGATATTATACTTTCTATCAGACAGTGCCGCTCTCTACATGACAAAGAATAGACTAAAGTGGTAAAGCCAGATAAAACATGTAGTGCTTGCTACAGATATCTCTAGGCAAGGAGCTGATGGCATTTTCTGTTCACTTCTCTCTTTTTTTTTTTTCACTCTATGTTCTACTGCTGGTTCAATCATCTTTGGACATTTTAAGTTATTTGATTTTTTTTCTCCTGTTATATAATAAACAGTGGTTATGATGTCAACAAAACTATTTCTACTGGTGATACTAAAAACAACCTAAAGTGACGATAAGAAAAATAGTGAAATAACTTATCCAGTAAAATGAATGGTCATTACTGGAACCAAGATTTTGGAGTACTAACAGTAAACCTCAGCTAAGCCATTTAGCGTCCCAGAAGGTCAGTTGTGCCATGTGTAAGATGGTTATTATGAGAGCACCGCCTTCATAAGGCACATAAGAAAATTAAACACCTGAAACATTCTAGTAACACAAGTAACATTTATTAAATGGTGTCCATAGTATAGCTGTTACACAATCATAACTACCAGTGAGACAGGTTGGAAGCTGGGACCCTTAGCTTCAGTGCTTACACCTGGACAAATGTCTCCTCAAGCAACAAAATACAGAGAAACTATAAGGGTCTAAAAATAGCCAGGGACTTCCAGTGGTTAAGAATCCACCTGTCAATGCAGGAGACAGGGATTTGATCCCTGGTCTGGGACAACCCCAAGTGCTACAAAGCAACTAATCCTGTGTGCAGCGACTACTGAGCCCACAAGGTCTAGAGCCCAAGGTCTGCAATAAGCGAAGTCACAGCAATGAGAAGCCCGTGCACCAGAGCAGATGAGACCCTGCTCCCCACAATCAGGGAAAGCCCACATGCAGCAAGAAGATCCAGTGCAGCCAGAAATAAAAAATTAAAAAAAAATAAAAATAAAAAGAACTGCATGAATGCAGCAGTCCCAGCTGTAACAATTATTAACAGTAAGATACCAAAGGGCCAAACACCAAACTGCCATTGCTGAGAGGCAAGAGCAAAAGCAAGGTGTGGTCCCTGTGCGCAGCAGCACCCAGGGCGTGGCAGACCACCACCGAAGCCAACCCTCCAGCCTGGCCCACCAATCTGCCCTTACCCTCACCCGTTTCACAGAACCAGCCCAACCTCCTTAGGTTCCCTCAGCACTAATTTCCAGTGAAGCAATGGTTAAATTCCACCCGTGGCCTTATCACTTTCTACTGAATCACGAGTCCAGGGACCTGACTCGGTAACAGCAGCCCCATGTCTGACACCATCATGGCCTCCCGAAGTCTTTTTTTTTTTCGTTGTCCATGCCACCCTCCCTGACCCCCATCACAAAGTCTTCACGTTTCTATACTGAGAATGTTTTCAATTTAATCAAGGTGCTTTTCACAGAGTGTCCTCTGCTTGTCTGAGCTTTTCAGTGCGGGGCACCCAGCTGCCAGACCCCACATGGCAGCGACACAGCATCAGGCAGCCCTGAGTCACGTTTAGATCTCACGATGACAGTGCGTGGTGAGGACTGTTGGGCACCACGGACACCTTCACACAGGGGACCGAGACTGCTTCCATCTCACAAAGTCCACTCTCCGGCTCTGTACAGCCACGCCGGAGCTTCTCCACTGAGCACACTTCAGGTACTGTGTGTACTCAATCGCTCAGTCGTGTCGACTCTTTGCGACCCCGTGGACTGTAGCCGGCCAGGCTCCTCTGTTCTTGGGGATAAGCATTAAGTCCTGGGGCCTCCTCCAATGTTCTTCTTCATGAACACAGGTGTGCATGTGTGCACACTCAGTCATGTCTGACTCTTCCGCGACACCATGGACTAGCCCGCCAGGCTCCTCTGTCCGTGGGATTTCCCAGACAAGAATACTGGGTGAGTTGCCATTTCTTTCTCTAGGAGATCTTCCCAACCAAAGGATCGAACCTCTATCTCCGTACTGGCAGGCAGATTCTTTACTGCAGAGCCACCAGGGAAAGAAGCCCAATTGACATGGGACATACTCATTCCCAAAAAAACAAAAAAAACAAAACCAGCCAGATGGAAATTAAATATTTCATGGAATCCTTATTTCAATCAAGTCATTACGTAAAGTCCAACCAATTCCCTTGCCATGTGATGGAAGCCACTAACGAAAAACAGGACTGGACACGTCGCCGAAGAACCAACACTAGACAAGCAGGTAACAATTTCTCGAACACTTTCTGTGTTCCAGGATGGGGCAAGACGAGGAAACCAGGCCCTCTCCTGAGCTCCACCCACTGAGGAAGCTCTGCCTACGAAGCAACTTTTCCAAGAACCTGTAACAACTGCAGGAATTTATGAAAGAACAAGGCAAGGCCAAAGAAAAAGGATGGTACTGCAAAAATTATTTTTAGTAGAAAATGTCTCAATCTCCTAATGATAGTTTTCTGTAATGACAAAGCAAGATAGCATCGAGTTTATAAAGACACTGAACAACTGTTCTGTGAACAAGCCTTGCTGGTTTTATAGTTTTCAACCTGACAGAAATCCAAATCATCCTGTGTGTCCTCTGAAAACATTTATTTGAAGAGGACTCAACTTCTTACAAGGAATATGGACTGAGGGAGGAGAGGAGAAAGTTGTGAACCTCATTTCCGAAAGAGTGATATGCCTAACTTACACTAACAAAGGAGGGAGACGGTAGTTATTAAGTTCAGAAAAATACCAATTTAAACAAAGGTAAACACATTTCCACTTCCCTGGTAGCTCAGGCAGTAAAGTGTCTGTCTGCAATGTGGGAGACCTGCATTTGATCCCTGGGTCGGGAAGATCCCCTGGAGAAGGAAATGGCAATTGACACCAGTACTCTTGCCTAGAAAACTTCATGGACAGAGGAGCCGGGTAGGCTACAGTCCATGGGGTCGAAAAGAGTTGGACACGACTAAGCGACTTCACTTTTACTTTTCAAACACATTTCCTCAATGGAGGACTTCTAATAGCCTTTGCAATGCCATTGCGTACAGTAAGTCTTCAAGAAGGCATTTCATATGTCAATCTTTATTTCCAGCATAAAAAAAGAAATTCATACAAGAGTAATGGGCAAATTGCCTTCAGCCCACTTAGTCCTCTTCTAGAATGTCATGCTTGTAGCTAGGACTCCATGTGGCAGTTCGAATCCCAGCTAGACTGGTCCACATCTGGGTTATGCAGTAGCTGCCATGCTTCTATGAGTGGAGACATGGTGACAGAGTGTGAGGCCTCTGTGCGTGTCACAAGAGCACGAGTGTACTCTTATCACACCCATCTTACAGATGGCACGGCTGAGCTTCCGGGATGCTAAGTGCCCCGACTGAAGTGCAGTGTTAGAACTCGAGAATCTGGGTTCCAATGTCTCCAACATCTTAACTAGGATTCATTTCACTTGTACATTATGTCACTATTTTTCTTGTCATCACTTGAGGTTGCTTTTAGCATCTTACCTGGGAGAAGGAAGGCACATGTGAGTTACCTGGACATAACCTAGGGGTTTAAGGTAAGTCAACTATCCAACCAGAATAGGACAGAAGCACTGGAAGAGCAAGATTCATTTCACAAAATGAAAGGAAAATCATCAGGCTGACTCTAAGCACAAAGGTAGGTGTTGGGCAGACAAGAATGAATACACAGTAGGTCCAGGTAACACATCCAGAGACGTGGATACTGGAGGAGAATGCAGGCAAAAACAGAACGTTAAAATGGGACTGAATCACACACTAAGGTCAGGCTAACACTAGCACCTTCTTGCCCCCTGGACAAAACCTAACTTTGACTAAGAATGTTGTATGGTATCATGGCCGAGCAGAGCAGGGAGCAGGATGAGAGGGGTACCCAGAGACACACAGCCCATCAGGGAGACAAGGAATTTAGTGTGTGCATGTCTCATGGGTGGAAATAACCTACACTCTTTAGAACATAAACCAGTGCCACACTGTGGACCAGTTTTTAAAATGTGGGTCCATAAATCCTTTATCAGTGACTACAAAACCTCAAAAGCTTCCAAGATCAAAGTTGTTGTTATTATCGATATTTATAATTTTGGTACAAAACTAATTCAGTAGTAAAATCAGAGGTGGAGAGATGTGAAGCTATTTAGAATCTTGATATTTCCTACTTGTGTGAATATTCATCTGTATGCTGCAGAAATATAAATGCATTCAAGGGGTATAATCCCAGACCCCACTATGTGTCTTCTGTAAATATAAATGGCATATGCACCATCATGCCTTTCTAAAAAAGATACTGAATTCTAAAACATCTGGCCTCAAGGGATTCAGCTAAGGCACTGCAGACCTGCGCCATATGGTAGCGTGTGCACGGTATGGATTAGGAAAAATGTCTTTGCTTCTACTCACTTGCTAAGATGCTCTAAACTGAACTGAAGTGAACCAGCTGTGAGTTTCACTGGAAAGGGCACACACAATCAATTTGGATCATTTAAGCTTATTGAAGACTTCAACTCATAAAGCACTGATAAGTCTGAATCAACAATTCCCACGATCTCCTATTGTAATAAACACGATTTTAATTACCTCAGAAAATAAGCATGCAATGAACTTCCACCTTAATGGAGCTCTCAGAGGGTTTCATCTGGAGGTTTCTCTTTGCATTAACTCCAACTTCAGTTATTAGCGAAAACACAGCATGATTCAATTCCTATTAGTGCTACATGAACCTTTATTTAAAACAGGGAATGAGTATGGAGTAGGGAGAATATTCAGACAGGGCCATCACAGATAACTGATTGGACAGATAAAGTGGAGTACCATGGAAAAACTCAAACAGAACCCCTGTTCTAATCATAAGAATATTTTAAACCTTCTAACTTTAAGGATACTTAATCACATCTGCAAAGTCCCTTTTGCTGGACAAAGTAACAAATAAGTTCACAGGTTTCAGAAATTAGTGAGTGAACATTGTTTGGGGGGAGGGTATTACCCTATCAAAACCCCAACCTGACCTCTCTTAATTGCTTAAAGGTACCTGTAAGCAACTAAGTATTACCTGTCTCAGGGACTTTGTACACCTCTGCTCTTTGGGCAGGCTCCAATTAATCTCTTCCCTCTTAATAAATACCTGTCTCCATTGATGTCTTCCATCTCATGACAAAATGCCCTTCTCCTTCAGAGACTGTTTCGCAACCAATATTACAAACTCGTATATGTAAGTGTTTGGTCAATATCTGTGTTGTGACTCGAGTATAATTATCTCGATGAAAGGGCTCTCTGCCTCTTTGTTGTAACCCAGCATCCACATGACAGAAGGCACTCCAGACAAATCTGCTTCTAGACAAGAGATAAAGCTGAATACTAGGAGGTGAGTGCATCTGAGGGCCCAAAGTGGGTCTAGTCTCCTAGCCTCATCATCTGATCTCGACTTTCTTTTCTAATTTTAACAGAGCTGTAAAGAATGCCACTATTGAAAGGCTTTTGTTTTAACAAGGACATTTATTTCTTCTGTTAGGCTGGATGTTTTTAAGTGCAGGAACGACAAGGCTGAGGCCAGGATTTCAGCCAGGAAAACACGGAGAGGTTTAATTTCTGAATGTGTACAAAGTTGTTGCAGATGACCTCAAAGAATTCCTGGGAAGCAGCAAAACATCCAAGGTTGGGTGTGTAGCAGCTTACCCTGAGGGAGCAGATCCAGAATCTCATGGGGCATAAACTTAAAATCCAACCTGCAGCGCTGGGGCCGAGGCAACTGAGGAAACAGGAAACACGCAAGGTCATGACTTTATCCCAAATGGAATCTAAAGGAACCAGGACTGGCAAGACTCTGACCCAGGAGGCAAGAGAGGCAATTTAATCTCTAAAAACTGCAGGAGGATGGAACAACTCGGCCATGAGGCTTCTTTAGTCAAATCTACTTAAAATGATGCCACACAAAGAAAGGAAAGCTGGATTCCACTACACACACACAGCTTTGTCTTCCCGAGAGTCTCCCAATAGTGACAGTGGGGCTGTCCTATGAATTGGGATGTTTAGCATCATCCCTGGCCTCTGCCCACTAGATGCTCGTAGCACACCACTGCCCACAACGGTGACAACCACAAGTGTCCCCGGAAAATGCCTACTGTCCTCTGCAGGGGAGGATGCTATCTCCAGTGGAGAATCAAAGGTGTATTTGACCAATCCCAGCCCAATCGCCCACAATGGCTCTTCCTTCTCTGGCTCTCTATAAAAGACCAATAATATCCCCAATGCTGATAAATTACCATGTGGTACATTATGATTTTCTCTCTTTCTTTCTAACCTCTTGAAAAGCAGTGTAGTTATGTGGGAAGATATAAACCAAGTCTGAGATGTTCAAACAGTGTAAAAATCTCAGGAAGAGCTGGTGTTAATCAAGAGCTCAAAGCAATTTAATTCTTGTGCAAAACTGAGCAACATTTCTGTGCATATTTTACAACTAAATTTGATCCCGTTACCTTTGATCTCTGAAATTCAAGTTCCTTCAACTACAACCACTAAGTAATTTAACATATTTATCACATAAAAAAGAAAAACAAGTTAGGAACCAGATGGGTTTCAATGAAGCACCCAATTACTATAGGCAGCTTACCATCTGACATTACTGAGAAGAAATAAATTCAAAGAGCTTGGTCAAACAGTAAGTCTGGGCATTGTAGCTGCCATTTCTAATTAGTTTCTAAATTTCATGGCCCTTTTGAGTTAAAAAAAATTCATTTAAAGCAATAAATTTTCAAAAGAATATGTATCTAGTCTATTCATCTTTCCAGACTCAAACAGAAGGAGGAGATAGGCACTAGGAAATGTGATTTCAGCATGAGGCAGGCGTTTCCAGTTTTTTTTCTTTCAGAGTTTGTCTTTTCCAAGCCAGCTGCCAAATTAAGTTTCCCAAACTTTCAAGTACAGGTCTTTTGTCCAGATCAACATTAATTAGACAAATGGCAGGCTGATTCTAAGATAAAGAAGCTTTAGAGCAAACCTAGCTGGACAGAAACTTTCCCTTCAGCTACACTGCCAATGCGAACTGGCCAACAGGAACAAAAGAGAAACCCCAAACTTCAAAACCGGATGCAACTTGGCTTCTAGGAATCAAGTTTTCCAAGTACAAATCAAGCTAAGATTTCTAAGAAATGATTCATTCAACATAAAAGGAGAAAAAGAGCCCATTAAGTAGAAAGTCTACTCATAAGGCATAACATTAATGTGACTAGGACAGGAAGTCCCTTGATAGAGGAATGTTAACGGAGAAAGAGTTTTTAATACTGTGAATTCATCAGCTCAACAACAACAACAACAACAACAAATACGCAGCACTTTCTCAGAATGGTGATCTCTGGTTTCTCCAGCAATCATGGATAAGAGACAAATCAGTATGTGAACATAAACATGTATCAGCAAAGAAAGAGTATTCATCTCCACCTCTTGTAGGGATTTTTCACCTAAGCTTCAAAGTTACCTAAAAGGCCCATGAATGGGCTTGAGGAGTGAGGGTGAGTGACAAAACCCTACAGATTACGCACAAATACGTGTGTACACATTTGTACCTTTTCTCTATGGAGAAGGACTGAAAGTATTCATCAGATGACCCAAGTAGGTCATGACTTACTGAAGTCATAAAACAACGAAGAGAGCTGTCATTCCATGTTTTGAGTTCAGTCACAGGCCTGGGTACAAGCCTACCTACTTCTTTCACAAATTTGTAAAGCTTACCATGTGGGCATCCAAATAATCAACAAATATGCTTGTCCCAAGGGAGGAATATTTACATCCTGACTGTGATTAAAGATATTAAAAAATGAGGCTAGCAATAGAGCAGATGCGTTGTCCCCACCAAGATTAAAACAAGAGCTTGGAGAACTGCTCCTTCCCTCTCTCACCCAAAGGATACACATGACCTACCGCACCCACCCTTTCGTCTGCATGGATCTCTGAGAAAACAGACAGAGGAGGCAAAATGACACCATCGATCCCAAAAAGGTAACAGAGAGTCATATGACCAGTGGTCACAGCATCTTCTTCAGCAGCACACAAACCTTTCAAGCATCTTCCCTGCTGAGAGATGGTTTTGAGACTCCCGTTCACATATCAACTACCTCTTCGCTTTTGTAAAATGTCAAAACGAAGACAGAATTTCATTTTTAGAAAGCAGGGTTTCAGAAATGGACAGGGAGAAGAAATCACGTCAAATGAAACCGAGGGTTTGAAATCATCCACCAAAGGTTTAAGTCGACTCAGACCACAATGTTTGTAACTTCTATATGCTGCGCCCATTAAACAAAGATGAGAAATTTGAGAACAGCTATTCCTCTGTCATGCTGTATATGGGGTAAAGACAAAGCACTCTGTTAATGCCAAGGCCCAAGACACAGCTGAAATTTCAGGTTGCACTCACCTCCACGGGAAACCGCCTGCCGTTGACACTGTGTTCAGAGCCTGCAGAGCCATTGCTGTGGCCCCAGTGAAACTCCACCTTCTCAGCTTTGAATCTGCCAGGCAGGCCAGCACCGCTGACAAAATAGTCGTCTTTCAGCAGGATGGCAACTGTGAAAAATAGGGTGCAGAGGTGAACAATGAGTTTCCAAACCAAACTTAAAAGATATCTTCTGGTGCATGAAGCTCATGGTTATATGATGTGAATTATTTCCTCGTGTACCTAGTAAAAGGCAAACCAAAAACATCAGTTGGCATACATTAGCACATTCTAGGTGAAGAAAGCTCTTAAGAGTCAGTTGACTCTAACTCCTGAAAATTCCCAGGGAATGGTCTCAGAATGTATCCATTTCATAGTTGGAAAAGAAAACAACAACAACAACAACCCACAAACCACAGACAATGACAGAGTAAGTTACATTGAATCAGGTCTCCTAAATCTGCTTGATGATCAAAATTATTTCTCTTTCTTAAACACTGATTCCTAGGGCTTCCCTAGTGGCTCAGATGGTAAGGAATCTGCCTGCAGGGCAGGAGACCTAGGTTCGATCCTTGGGTTGGAAAGATCCCCTAGAGAAGAAAATGGCAAACCACTGCAGTATTCTTGCCAGGAGAATCCCACGGACAGAGGAGCCAGGCAGGCTACAGACCATGGGATCACAGAGTCAGACACAACTGAGTGACTCACACTTTCACTTCTTTCACCTGCTAAAAGATTCACCCTGGAATGAGACGGGAAATACACATAATCCAGATGCAAAAGACGTTTCTTCAATCACAAAACTTAGGCAACATATCAGGTAATAAAACTTGCAGGGTCTACAAATACTAAGGTGGGCTTTTCAGTGGTAAAAAATCCATCTGCCAATGCAGGAGATCCAGGTTCAATCCCTGGGTCAGGAAGATCCTCTGGATGAAGAAATGGCAACCCATTCCAGCATCCTCGTCTGGGAAGTCCCATGGACAGAGAAGCCTGGCGGCCTACAGTCTATTGCATTATAAAGAGCTGGACACGACTTAGTAACTACAAGAAACCAATATTAAGGTAATAATAAAGGGAAGACAGCCAGCTAGTAAAGTAATGCTCAAAATTCTCCAAGCCAGGCTTCAGCAATACATGAAGCATGAACTTCCTGACGTTCAAGCTGGTTTTAGAAAAGGCAGAGGAACCAGAGATCAAATTGCCAACATCCGCTGGAACATGGAAAAAGCAAGAATTCCAGAAAAACATCTATTTCTGCTTTATTGACTATGCCAAAGCCTTTGACTGCATGGATCACAATAAACTGTGGAAAATTCTGAAAGAGATGGGAATACCAGACCACCTGACCTGCCTCTTGAGAAATCTGTATGCAGGTCAGGAAGCAACAGTTAGAACTGGACATGGAACAACAGACTGGTTCCAAATAGGAAAAGGAGTACGTCAAGGCTGTATACTGTCACCCTGCTTATTTAACTTCTATGCAGAGTACATCATGAGAAACGCTGGACTGGAAGAAACACAAGCTGGAATCAAGATTGTTGGGAGAAATATCAATCACCTCAGATATGCAGATGACACCACCCTTATGGCAGAAAGTGAAGAGGAACTAAAAAGCCTCTTGATGAAAGTGAAAGAGGAGAGTGAAAAAGTTGGCTTAAAGCTCAACAGTCAGAAAATGAAGATCATGGCATCCGGTCCCATCACTCCATGGGAAATAGATGGAGAAACAGTGGAAACAGTGTCAGACTTTATTTTTTTAGGCTCCAAAATCACTGCAGATGGTGACTGCAGCCATGAAATTAAAAGACGCTTACTCCTTGGAAGAAAGGTTATGACCAACCTAGATAGCATATTAAAAAGCAGAGACATTACTTTGCTGACTAAGGTCCGTCTAGTCAAGGCTATGGTTTTTCCAACAGTCATGTATGGATGTGAGAGTTGGACTGTGAAGAAGGCTGAGTGCCGAAGAATTGATGCTTTTGAAGTGTGGTGTTGGAGAAGACTCTTGAGAGTCCCTTGGACTGCAAGGAGATCCAACCAGTCCATTCTGAAGGAGAGCAGCCCTGGGATTTCTTTGGAAGGATTGATGCTAAAGCTGAAACTCCAGTACTTTGGCCACCTCATGCGAAGAGTTGACTCACTGGAAAAGACTTTGATGCTGGAAGGGATTGGGGGCAGGAGGAGAAGGGGGCGACCGAGGATGAGATGGCTGGATGGCATCACGGACTCGATGGACCTGAGTCTGAGTGAACTCCGGAGTTGGTGATGGACAGGGAGGCCTGACGTGCTGTGATTCATGCGGTCGCAAAGAGTCGGACACAACTGAGCGACTGAACTGAACTGAACTGATGGTGTACAGGAAAGTGCAGTCACAATTCTCATTAAGTCACTCATATAACTGCAATTTAGTAGGTTACTATTTTTTTTTAATTCTAAGAAACTTTTGCTTAGGCCATGTGAAAATAGGTCAGTCAATTCAAATAATAAATTTCAAAACCACATCTCTCTTCCTTAAAATCTGGAAAAGAAAAATCAAGAACAAAAAACATGGACTTATACTAGCAGAAAAAATATTTTTCTAAAAGGAATGTAATACTCAAGTGGATAAAAAAGATTTTATTTTGTAAGTTACATATTTCCCCTTCCTTGTTGTTTGAACTGAATTCATTCATTCAAACACTTATTGGCTGCTAAATACATATTAAGTTCCAACCAATATATTAAATGGTTTGTGATCAAAAGCTAAGCTTTTTTAAGGCAGGGAAAACCTTTCATATCCTCATCATCTGCTCTTCCTAAAGAGATCCCAGTTCGAGTCTTAGAGAGAAATCCTGCATGAAAATTAGGTCTCCATAAAAGATAGGGACTAAACTAATGACCCATTTCTAAAACAAGTATAATTAGTTTCTGCACTTCTCTATATTAAGGGAGCACTAAAAGCAAGTGAAGGAAACCTGTTTCTGTAAATCCCTTTTTACTGCATTCAAAAGGCAGTTTTCCTCCAACTTCTGAAAAATATTCAATTAGTAGAACAGAGATTAAAGGATAAGATGAAATAAAAGTGTTTCTTAGGCTGATTGAATATGCTACAGCATTGTTCCACCTTTATTTCTGTTATCATGGTTTAGAAGAAGGGTTGGCCAACTTCTTCTGTAAAAGGTTAAGATAAGACATACTGAAGGATTGGCGGGTCCTATGGTTCCTGTTTCAACTACTTAATAGTGTTCATAACACAGAAGCAGCGAAACACAGTAAGTTAATGCTCAGGTGAGGCTTTGTTCCAATAAAAACTTATCCATACTATAATTTGGATATAATTTTCACAGGTTATGGAATATTCTTTTTTCTTTTTAAAATATTCTCAACCATTAAAAAAAAACATAAGAACAAGCAGTAGGGGGTTGTCATTTGGTGATCTTTGTTGCTGCTACTGCTAAGTCGCTTCAGTTGTATCTAACTCTATGCGACCCCATAGATTGCAGCCCACCAAGCTCCCCTGTCCCTGTGATTCTCCAGGCAAGGACACAGGAGTGGGTGATCTCTAGGATATAATATATTTTAGAAGACAAACTATTATTTTGAACCTGCGTGCCAAAGCCAAAATACCTATGAATCAGCTCCGTAGTGTCCTAAACACTGTTGATGACTCTCAGCCGGTTACAGATTCTATACATACCATTTTGCATCCAAAGGACGGAGGCAAAGCATTTGGAGTGCATCTGTTACAATACATCCAGGGACTCAGCAGCATCTTATAAATATTTGATTTTACCTAAATCATTTATGTCCCTGTCAGGGGTCATTTTACTTGTTTTACATGAATAATTAAAAGCATAATTAGGCAACCGTACAACCTGAAACACTAATCTCATTTTTCATTTTACAGTATCTCTCACTAGAGAACACAGCATGCTACAAGCACGCACTGCCCCCACCTCCCGAAAGCAGCTCACGGCTGACATTCTTGTTTTCATGGAACACTGGGAAGAGAGAACCTGCCCAGCTACCATGCAACAAGTTTCTGCCGACCACAGATAACACAGCTCTGCTTCACAACAAAATGTACCAAAGGTAGTTGCTGCGGAGCACAGAATGTGCTAAGAGCCTCGAGCTCAGAGGATGGACAGACCTGGGTGAGAATTTTGTTCTGCCACTTAAAAGCTGGGAGACCTTGGGCAAGTTATCTGACTTCCCTGTGTCTCAGTTTCCATCATTACTCAAATGACATTAACAATGCCTACCTGGTGAGGCTGTTTTGATGTTTGAAGGAAATCACACACAGCAAGCGCTGAACACAGCACCAGCAATTCAGCAAGTGCACGGTCAATGTGGGTTACTGTCAAACTATATACAGCTCAGATGGGTGACCACACCTGTACTTTCACTTTCAGACAGAGTTCCATTCTAAAGCAATATTGTTTTTCCCACAAAACAAAACTGTGTCCTCGAGCAGAAACAACGAACAGCAAAGGCAGATGTGGCCCAAATACTTGAGATGTTAAGTGTTGAGCAGCTCCTCTGAATTTACTATAGCATTGAGTAAAAAAACATATTTCCATTATTTTTATCCTTTTGGGCTTATCAATGGAAAAGATAATCTCAACTGGATGTCTAATATGCACTCCACACTTCAAATGATACTCACTCATTTCCCCGTTTTACCAGATGTATTTAAGCTAGAACATAATAACACTGGTACCTTTGATTTACTTTCACAGCTTATAGACATAATTTTTTACATATATCTATCACATGTCAAATAGCACGGGTTTTTGCATTAAGGTGTTGATAAAATGTTTTGTTTTAAAATCAATTCATTTTAATTAAAATGAAGGGAGTCAACTGAAAAACAGTAATATAGTATGACAGGTAAATGAAACTATGATAATAATAAACAAGTGCATTTTAATTTAAATTTTAAAACAATAGCACAAAAAAGTGAATCTGGGTAAGGCGAAATTTAAGAAGGTAGCAAACAACAGCTACTAAAGACTGGGGAAAGATGGGCTAGAAGAGGATGAGGAGAAAGGTAAGTTACCCAGGAGTGGACTTTACAGAACGAGTCCCTCTGGCTGTTCAACTGATAACATGGATTTTGATGAAGTCAAAGCAGAATGATGGAGGACGTGGAAGAAGCTACAGGTTTCAAATTCAGAATCCTTAACCTGGAGTCCAAAGTCCATAGCAACAGCTACTCACAGATTTGGGCATCTAGGCCCTCCTAAAATAGGAAGTAAAATTCTGAGCATGGGGACATAAATGGAGTTGGACTCTGGAGCCACTTGGGTCTGGATTTCAGACCTAGCTCTGCCACTATCCAGTTTTGACAAAGTTACTGCAATTCTGGGTGCTTCAGTTCCTATTCCTAAAACTGGAATAATACAACAGCAACTTCACAAGTTTGTTGTGGGATCACAATAGTTGACGTAGGGTGAATGCCCAGAAGAGTAATTCATTCACCACATTACGGCGTGAAGATGGCATTGTAAGCACCCAGAAATAAATCCATACATATATGGGCAATTAATTTACAAGGAGCAAAAAACATATGATGGAGAGAGGATAGACTTTTCAACATATGGTGTTGGGAAAACTGGGCAGTCACATACAAAAGAATGAACACTACCATTTCATATCATATGCAAAAATTAACTCAAAATGAATTAAAGACCTGAATATAAGACCGAAATCATAAACTTCCTAGAAGAAAACATAGGTGGTCAACTCTTTGACATGGGTCTTACTCCTTTTCTGGATCTGACTATAAAGACAAGAAAAACAAAAGCAAAAATAAGTGGGAATATATCAAAGTGAAAAGCTTCTGCACAGAGAAAGAAACCACCATCAAAATGAAAAGGCAGGGGCTTTCCTGGTTGGCTCATTGGTTAGGAATCCGCCTGCCAATGCAGGGGGCACAGGTTCAATCCCCATTCTGGGAAGATCCCGCATGCCGCAGAGCAACTAACCCTGTATCCCACAACTACTGAAACTGTGCCCTAGAGCCCGGCAGTCACAACTACCGAAGCCCTTGCACCTAGAGGCTGTGCTCTATGACAGGAGAAGCCCCTGTGAGAAGCCCCCACGCCGCAGCAAGAGAGCAGCTCCCACTAGCTGCAACTCCAGAAGGGTGCTCCACAGCAATGAAGACACAGTGCAGCTGTACAACAAATAAATACACATCTTTCAAAAAAGGAAACACGATTTAAAAGAAAGGAAAAGCCCCCACGCCGCAGCGAGAGAGCAGCTCCCACTAGCTGCAACTCCAGAAGGGTGCTCCACAGCAATGAAGACACAGTGCAGCCGTACAACAAATAAATACACATCTTTCAAAAAAGGAAACACGATTTAAAAGAAAGGAAAAGGCACCCTATTAAAGGGGAGAAGGTGCTTGCAATGTGTATACCCACTAAGGGGTGAATACAAAGAACTCACAGAATTCAATGACCACAAGACAAACAATCCGATTGAAAATTAGGTACAGGATCTAAGTAGACATTTTTCCAGAGAAGACATACAGATGGCCAACAGGCACGTGAAAAGATGTCCAACAGGACTAATTAATCAGAAGACGCAAAACAAAATCACAGTGCAAATCACCTGGCACCTGCTACAATGGCTAGCACCAAAAAGACAAGAAGTTAGTGTTGGCACTGGGCACCGCTGGTGGGGATTTTTTCACTATAGAAAACAGTAAGAATAAGTAAGAACAAAACTGTCATTTGACCTACTTATTCCACTGGGGCATGTATCCAAAGCACATGAAAACTAATTTGAAAAGGTATGTGAACCTCTATGTTTAAAACAGCCATGATACAGAAACAACCTAAGGCCTCACAGAGAGACGAACAGATAAAGACAACGTGGTGTATGTAGACACAATGGAATACTACTCAGCCACGAAAAAGAAAGACATTTGCCATTTGCAACAACATGGACGGACTTTGACGATATTGCTCTAAGTGAAATAAGCCAGAAGGAGAAAGACACGTGCATTATTTCAGTTATATCTGGAAACTAAAAAAAAAAAAAAAAAAAAAATGAGCAAACTAAAATGAAAATAAACTCACTGATACAGAGATCAGAGGAGCAGTTACCAGGGCTGGGTGAAATGTGTGGAGGGAATCAACTGTATGGTGACTGATGGTAATGAGACTTGGGGTGCTGATCAGCTTGTAGTGTATACAGTGTCAGATTATAATACTGTATACCTCAAGTTTATATTTAAAAAGTAGATGGCATTGTATAACTACTGTTTAGAACAGTTCTTCCAGGAAGAGGATCCACAGCTTTCATAGATTCCCCCTGTGTCCAGGGCTCCCCACAACGCAAAAATGCTCTGCATAGGGGCAGGGGAGACATACGAGTCACACCAGGGATAAGGAATTACTTTCTGAATGTGACGGGGTGACTGAGGACCAGGCATTCGCTGCATTCTTTGCAGGACATCCATTAACGGTTAATAAATTATACTCAATGTGTCTAAATAATGCTGGCCTATTTTCACTTTCATGCGTTGGAGAAGGAAATGGCAACCCACTCCAGTGTTCTTGCCTGGAGAATCCCAGGGACAGGGGAGCCTGGTGGGCTACTGTCTATGGGGTCGCACAGAGTTGGACACGACTGAAGCGACTTAGCAGCAGCAGTAGCAAAGCAAGTATTCCCACTAAAATTTGACTAAGTAGCATCAGATGCCAGAAGTGTTTTTTAAAAATTGATGTGAAAAGGAAAATAAGCCCCTCAGTATCTTACCTCCACCACTTGTCAACCAGCTTTCAACACTACAAGATGGGGAAAGACTACCATTATTGGATCATTAGTGCTGAGACCTCCAACCACCCACAATTCCAGTGTGCATCAGGGAATGCTTTGGGGCTCCTGGTCAAAAGAGAAACTCCCTGGTCTGGAAATCAACACACACAAGCTCAAGTGCTAACCTTCTACTGACTTCCCTATAGGCACCAGCATTTAATTTATCTAATATGTACCTGTACCTACTGGGAGGAAAAGGAAAGATTTTAAATGAGGTATTATCTCCCGCCTTCACAGAGTGTATAGTTGGTGGGGAAAACAGGTGCCAGCACCTGACACGAAGAACTGACCCACTGGAAAAGACCCTGATGCTGGGAAAGATTGAAGGTGGGAGGAGAAGGGGACGACACAGGATGAGATGGTTGGATGGCATCACCGACTCAATGGACATGAGTTTGAGAAAACTCTGGGAGATGGCGATGGGCAGAGAGGCCTGGGGTGCTGCAGTCCATGGGGTTGCAGGGTTGGACACAACTGAGTGACTGAACCGAAACTAAGCAAGATGGACAAGGCAGAATAGTTGACCCTTTAATCATAAAATATGTTGGATGACAACCCAGTAGAAGGTTCTATGCCCTAAAACAGCAAAGTGGGCTTTAAAAATTATCCTGCAAGCTCAAAATCTACATGAGTCTAGTTATATGACAAAGCGCTGGTTTGCCCATTCTGTAATTGGTAAATTAAGCTTCAGTTTACCCAGAAGATAGCTGCTACTACCTGAGCGAGGGCTAGGGCTGGGGAATAACAGAAAGGATGTGGAGCTTGGCAGGCAGGAAACAGAGCTTGCAGTGTGTCTTGCAAAGAGAGACCTGGGGAAATAGCTCCAACTGGAATTTCAGGGTTCAGACTGAAAGCTACCAGGCTGACAAGAATCCAAGAATCTGGATATTTGATTTTTTAAAAACTTTTTATGTTGTATCAGAGTACAGCCAACTAACAATATTGAATAATTTCAGATGAACAGTGAAGGCACTCAGCCATACATACACATGTATCTGTTCTCCCCCAAATTCCCTTCCCATTCAGACTGCCATATAACACTGAGCAGATTTCTCTGTGTTATACAGTAGGTCCCTGCTGGTTATCTATTTAAAATATATCAATGTGTACATGTTCATCCCCAACTCCCTAACTATCCCTCTCCCCTGCAACCATAAGTTCATTCTCCAAGTCTGTGAGTCTGTTTCTGTTTTGTAAGTAAGTTTCTTTGTGTAATTTCTTTTTAAATTTCACATATAAAGGATGTCATATGATATTTCCCCTTCTCTCTCCGACTTACTTCACTCAGTATGACAATCTCTAGGTCCATCCACGTTGCTGCAAATGGCATTATCTCACTCTTTTTAATGGCTAAATAATAAGGGATCTGGATATTTCCAACAGGAAAATTTTAAAAATGAAAAGCCAAAGCACATTTAGCATCCCCCAAAGAAGAACGAAATTTTTTCTTAATTACACTTAAATTTTCTTTTTTGGGCAACCTTGAGCTAACCAGAGGTGCTGCGGGGTATTACAAAGACAGGGTTGGGCAGGCCCAGTGTCAATGCTGCTGAACACCCAGATGCTTTCAAACATCTGTGTACTTGGCTGATGCTCTGCTTCTAATCAGAAAGCTTGGCAGCCTCTTAGTGAGCAAAATGACCAATTCATCAATGGCATAAATAAAACTCACAGCTTAAAGAAGAAAATGTGATCCAGGGGAAAAGATCCAATGCCAGTGCCTCTTCGGCACCTATCAAGGATCACTAAGATAAGGTGAATGCAATATCACTGAAATAGGCTGTGGATGATAGAATAAAAATAAGTAATGGTTTCTTATCAAGCCAAACTGGAAACCCTAAGAACATGGACTTGGGAGATCACTGTGTATTTTCACTTGTTCCAAAAACCTATCCTACATCAATATGCCAGGAATAGAGGTTTTATTGAAATGAGGACACACTTAGATTTTCACCATCAATGCTGGACACTCTACTCCGTACACAGAGTAAGCAAAACCCCTTTTCAAACCGTGGTTCTCATCTGCGACTAGCTATAAGGACAACAGGAAGAAGGGAGAGAAAGGGGACAAAGTTAGGAGCTGGGGGTAAAGACAGACCAACAGGCAAGAGCCAGTCTTGTTACAGGAGAGGGGAAATTCAGGGAGATGTGAGAGAAAAGATGGGAGAGGGCGAAACCACAAAAATCGAAAGCATGTGGAGATATACTCATGAACAGACAGACAGACAGAAATAGATTAGTAAAAGAAGTACACAGCAGTAACAGAAGAGGAAGCGCAAACAGTGAGAGTCAAGAAGACAAGCACACAGAGAATTCCTAGAATATTCCACCAATCTCAGAGCTGTTAAAGGCTTTTCTATGTGTGTGATACCTGGACAGTCATGCTGAAACTATGGAACTCCCTCCTGAGTGAGGGCTGAGCACAGAAGTCCGTGAATTTGGACAGAAATCAAGCATCATGAAAATCACCACTGGAAATCCTGTAAGGAGCCCATGACGGTTCTCAGTAAGGCTGGCGTCAGTTTCTCCACCAACCTTGCTCAAAACCCTGATTCTTCAGGGCACCATGGAGGCAGCAGTTGATCAAGCAGCAACTGCAATGAACGTAGAGTGTCCTTTCTGGTCAGACACTCGCTTGGCTGGGGTGGAGTGGGGCTTACCAGGTGAGCAAAAAGAGAAGCAGCGTCAAATGCTCCTCTCGTACTGAGCTGGGGTGACATGCTCAGCCACGGAACCAGCATGTGGAAATGACAGAGGTTGTTTTTAAGACTGTATTTTTCTCTTTCTACCAGGCTGCAGTGAGACTGTTCATTGAGACTTAGTTTAACTCTGTAGGTTTTTATGGAACTGCTTTATTATAAAAGCTTCAAGGACTAGGTGAAATAGAGTAGATGCAACTGTCTCCTGATCTTTGTCTGAATTATATGGGCTCAGCAACATATTAGGACATGGTTCCTCCACAATTTATCTATGCAGACTTTCCCAATTGTTGATCTACTTTTATTAACAGCTACTTTTTTAATCCTCTATGTCAGGTATACGTAGACAAATAAGAAAGAATGCAGGCAAAGAAAAAATAGAGCAAATCAATATGAAGTATGAAAATAGTAGTAACGTGCATTTTGGCAAATGTATTTACTGTTTGTCCTTAGTGTAAGGTAAAAGAAAAAGAGGTGGAAAAATAAACACCCTCCAAATAGTTAAAACTCACAGGAGATCATGGCTTATTAACATACACCAGAACCACTATCTACATCTTAAATTCCAATCATTTATTTAGAAGCTAATGCTAGGAACAGTAAGATTTTCTTGAAATGTTCTTGTTGAATGCATTATCTTTTCATTCTACAAAAATGAAAGAAAGGGAAATAACTTTAGACGAAATCAAATGAGAACTGGCACAATAGAGACTTAGGGCTGTTCGGAAAGAAACAGAGAGATGTTATCTGTCTTCTAAAGATATTTTAGACAACTTTCGAGAAGTGGACTACGGACAACCACATTGCTCTATTGATTATGCTGGATTGGATATATGATCCTATTCACAGGTTAAGACAGATATGAACATTAAAACTGTTTTATGGGAAAGTTACTGTCTGTATGTAACAGGCCGCTTTAAATATTAACTTTCTGTATTCATATTTTAATATCCAAAAGACAGTCTATTTTACAGATAAGTGACCTGTAAATTTCCAACAGAAAAAATAAGTATCTCTTCCTGAATTTATTTTGTAGAAGTGCAAGTTTCAAGAAAAGACTTTTGGGGCTCAAAAATTAATGACTGAAGAAAAATAAGGTTTTTTTGGCACCTAGGCAAGAAAGTTAGATCCAAAATGAATGATGATAACAAAGACAATGTGGCTTATAATATACTTTTTTTTTAAATTAAACTTTTAATCTTCCTGATAACTATAGATCCACACGTAGTTCTAAGAAATAATATAGAGGTCCTGTGTCCCCTTTATTCAGTTTCCCTAAATGGTTAAATCTTTTAAAACTAAAGTACAATGATATGTACTTTTTTAAACTAATATTATCCAGCTTGCCTATCAACACTATTCACTGCTGGTATTATCAACTCCCACAGTTAATTCAGATACACAGCATCCTGCCTTGTATTTGTACTGTGTTCAACTCAGTTTATGTGATCCGGACATAGACAAAGCAAATGGATCCTCATTTCTCCAAAAATGCTGGAATATTTATGAACTTATCTGGCATTTTAAGAACAGGAGAATAAAGCTGTTCCTAGGTCCATAAATATTTAAAAAAAAAAAAAAAAGAACAGGACAGGTTTTCCAGCACCCAAGTTTCTAGAGAAACATACATTGAAACTCTTTTAAGAGAACTGAAGATACAATTTGATGTTTACATTTAACACTGCATACCTCAATGTTCATTGCAGCACTGTTTACAATAGCTAGGACCTGGAAGCAACCTAGATGTCCATCCGCAGACAAATGAATAAGCTGTGATACATACTCACAATAGAATATTACTCAGCTATTAAAAAGAACACATTTGAATCAGTTCTAATGAGATGGATGAAACTGGAGCCTATTATACAGAGTGAAGTAAGTCAGAAAGAAAAACACCAATACAGTATATTAACACATATATATGGAAGTCAGAAAGATGGTAACGACGACCTTATAGGCAAGAAAGCAAATGAGACACAGATAAAAAGAACAGACTTTTGGACTCTGTGGGAGAAGATGAGGGTGGGATGATTTGAGAGAAGAGTGCTAAAACATGTATATTACCATATGTGAAATAGATGACCAGTTCAAGTTTGATGTATGAAACGGGGCACTCAAACCTGGTGAACTGGGACAACCCAGAGGGATAGGAAGGGGACGGAGGTGGGAGGGGAGTTCAGGATGGGTGTCACATGTACACCCGTGGCCGATTCATGTCAATGTATTGCAAAAATCACCACAGGATTATAAAATAATTAGCCTCCAATTAAAATAAATAAATAATTGTTTTTTAATGGTTGGTACTTAAAAAAAGAAATCACTTCTGTGGAATCATGTTAGATTGATTATCTATGGGCTATTAGCCTACCTAGCATGATGTCATAAATTTTGAAGTCATAAGCACAGTTTGAGAAGTAACAAAGATTTATTTCGGCTTCTCAGAAAGCCGTGCTTCTGAATTTCAGAGACAGATGCATTCATATTTGGATGGCTGTGCTCTAAAGTCAGGCGCATGCACCCACAGACAGGCAACAACTTGTGGATCACTCTGGAGCCCCGGAGAGTGACAGAGATTCATAATCAGCTTCTAGAAGACCAAGGTCATGAATCAACTTGCATTGAGTGAACCCTACACTTGTCTAAAACCTGTCATTGGAGATACCAAGCTGAAAGCTGTCACTGAAACATGTTATCTTTGCAGAAGGCTGTCAAGCGTTGCAAGTCAAGTAGAAAACCGTATCACAGAGCCCAGCAAATTGCCTTTGGCAGGCTTCCGGAATGTGGCACCAACGTGGCACTCAACCCCCAGATCTGATTACCCCAGCATAGCAAAGCTCTGTCCACCACATTCAGACTGTCTGTAGAGTAATATTCCCATCACGGATCTCCAAAGGGTACTCACATTTGAAATACAAAGCAGAGCTACTGTTAGAAAAAATCTGAATTGTAACTATAAACACACCATCTAAACTCAGGGAGTAGAAAGGTGCAGGTGAAAAGGTGTGCACAAATAATATCACCAGTATACAAGTTTGTCCTGAGCAGATGCTCAAATGGATGAATCGAGGTAAAGGAGAAGGTAGCCTGCTATAATGCTCAAAGATCTGTTTATGGGGACATTAAGAAAAAGAGCTCGAAGCCAGGAACCACTGTGTTGAGTTGAAAACAATTCTAAGATCAAGTCAGACCAACCCAAAGCAATCAGCCACAAAAAAATCTCTGAAAAATGCTGGTTCAGAGAAAGAAAATAGAGCCCTAAAGTTGTACGTGCAGCCACTTAGATGTTTTTTTTTTTAAGGCAACTCAGTGACCCACAACATGAATGGGACCAAAAGACAGATAATGAAGTCATTTTAGCTTCGCATGAGGGCTTCAGGCAGCCAAGGCTCCTGGAGGGATTGCTAAGAGTGCTCTGTACTGACATCCTTGGTTACAAAGGGATCGTTTCAAAGAGAGAGAGAGAGTGAGTCAGTTTTAATGGGTTGGGTTATAAAAGTAGAAAAATAAGATAAAAAATACCTTTAGCACCACAGAATCCCAGTTAACACTAGGCACAAATGTAATATAAAACCCAGGCATTTATTTTCAAATCAAACAGTGGGGCAGAGCAAGGCAATCTCTGCTACTTCCATCAACAATCTGTAATTGTTATTTGCATGGTAGTGATTAACAGGGAAGTATTTTGCATTAGCAATTCTGAAAATGTGGTATTTCATACTCATGGACCCTAAGTGAAAGGTGAGGTAGGTAAAATGAAGCCAGAGGATCAAACTGCTGGTCTGATACACAAAGGGATAAGATAGAGTTCATCTGTATTATAATACAAAACAAATATTAACAAATCAAATTCTCAAGGGAGATAAGAAATGCATTTCCATCTGTGCATTTGGCATGGTGATGTCTAGTAGAAATTTCTGTAATGACAGAATGTTCTCTGACCGAGTGGCCTGTTATGGTAGCCATTAGCTATACATGGCTACTGAACATATGAAACGTGGCTAGTACAATACTGCCCAAAGAGATCTATAGGTTCTTTGAAATTCCTATCAAAATTGCACTGGTGTTTTTCACAGAAAAAGTTAAAACCATCCTAGAATTCCTATGAAACCACCAAAGACCCTGAATAAGAAAAGGAATCCTTAGAAAGAAGAACAAAGCTGGAGGCATTATACTTCTTGATTTCGAATGATACTCCAAAGCTATGATAATCAAAATGGTATGGAACTGGAATAAAAATAAACACATCAACCAATGAAATAAAATCTAGATTCTAAGAAATAAATCCACGCATAGGAATATTTGCTCATAATTGACAAAAAGAGCCAAGAATACTCAATGGGAAAAGGATAGCCTCGTCAATAAATGGTGCTGGAAAAATGAGACATTCACATATAAGAATGAAGCTGGACCTCACATCCCTCATGAAAAGTAACTTGAAATGGATTAAAGACGTAAACGTAAGACCTGAAACTATAAAACTCCCACAAGAAAACATAGGGAGAAAGCTCCTTGACATTGGTCATGTCGATGATAATCTGGATATGACGTTAAGAGAACAAGCGACAAAAGAAAACCAAACAAATGAGACTCACCAAAATAAAAAGCTCTGCACTGCAAAAGAAATGACCAATAAAATGAAATGGCAAAACGTTATATGCCAATTATATCTTAATGTGTGCTCAGGCACTCAGTTGTGTCTGACTCTTTGCAGCCCCATGGATTATATCCTGCCAGGCTTCCCTGTCCAGGGAATTTTCCAGGCAAGAATACTGAAGTGGGTTGCTATTTCTGACTCCAGGGACCTTCCTGACCCAGTGATCTAATACATGTCTCTTGCATTTCCTGCACTGGCAGGTGGATTCTTTACCACTAGCGCCATCTGAGAAGCCCTATATCTTAACAAAGCTGAAAAAAATTAAGGTAACCCTATCTCTATCCCCAAAATACAAAGATCTGAATGTGTGTCTCCTCTGCTTTCCAACACTGCAGACAGACACCCTAAGAAGGCAGGAAACAAAAACAAAACTATACATGGAATAAATTTTAATCTTACGGAGCTTTAATTAATTTAAATTTAAATATAGCTAACATATGGCTAGTGGTCCCCATACTAAAACAGAGGTCTCAAAGTTCATTCTATATAATTTACATGGACTGACCCACTCAAATCTTTACAATTCTATGAGATTGATACAATTTCATTACCCATATACGTTTTTATCTTTATATTTTTACCCTGCTGCTGCTAAGTCACTTCAGTCATGTCCGACCCTGTGTGACCCCATAGACAGCAGCCCACCAGGCTCCACCATCCCTGGGATTCTCCAGGCAAGAATACTGGAGTGGGTTGCCATTTCCTTCTCCAATGCATGAAAGTGAAAAGTGAAAGTGAAGTTGCTCAGTCGTCCATGGGAGTTTCCAGGCAAGAGTACTGGAGTGGGGTGCCACTGCCTCCCTATCACATTGAAAAAAAAAAAAATCTGTAAGCACAAAGTGGTTAGGCAGTTTGCCCAAAATCACACAGCTAGTAAAGCAAGCAGCGGTTCTTAAACCGAGGATCAAATCCAGAGCTCTCACTCAGCTATATGTTTATAGGAACGTGCACAGCTAAAGGAGCAAATCATGGTTAAGGTACAGACCAGAGAAACTTTTCCTGCTGGCCTACAGACAGGTAAAGAAGATGCTGTACCTGTTTTCCCTGTGTTTTTCATCCAGGTTTTGTTAGAAGACTCGTTGTCGAAGCCGTCGAGTTGCAAGTCCTGGTACTCTTCACTGACATGCGCATGCTGGTCTGAAATGTCTATAGGCGACTGCTGATGGCCCCCACAGCTGACACTGGACGTGACCCAGTACTCAGGACCGTAGGCACCTGTTAAGAGAAAATAAGATTTCAACTCCTGTGGCTCAAAGGACATGGATGGAATGAATAAGACACACAAAAGTCAAGCACGTCATCTGCCAAGATACATTCTCCTATGTAAATCCACCCTAACAATGTTAGTGCCTTGGAAAGCTATCAGCCCAAGCCACTTGCTCCAAAGGGCAAGAAAATGTAAATAAAAAATGTTACTTCAGACAGCTTTGCTTCTTGATTTGTAACCAAATATTTGCTCGTTTTTTGCTGTTACCCAATTAAGAAAATTGAGCAGAAGGGTTGTCAAGAGTTATTCACATTAAAATAATTGTTTTAAAAATATTTTTCCTAAAATAAACAGAGCATTTATTCACAAGAAAACACCTTTATCAATTTAACATGTTCTGCTATTGTGAACATTATACGAAACACAACTTTTTGTTATGTTTCTAGGAATTTCTGAACTGGAAAAAAAAATTAAAAGCAACACAACACTGGATGAGAGTCACCACAAACAATGTAGTCAATAGGATATGGTTTTCCTTTCGCTAATCGTAAGATTTTTCAGTGTAGCCGGTTTGAACACGTATGTATTAAGGCACCCACTTCTCATTCTCAGCTCCTCTTTCATAGGAGATGGAGATACAAAACTACCTTAGGACTGGACTCAGCATTCATATAAATAAAGATTTCGGAGGGACATATGCCACAGAAATAGACAAAGAGAATGCAGCTATCATGCGTAACCCTGATGATCAAGCAGATATAAGGAGAGAAATTTTTACAAGCTTTCTGACATGACAAAGCAGAAGCAGTCAACTAGAAAAACAAATATTTACGAGAGAGATTAAGATACATTTTTTGTTTAAAAACCAGATATAGAAGAGGTCTAAAAGATATACTTTTTTCAATTTTTCATTTTGTATTGGAGTACAGTTGATTTATAATGTTGTGTTAGTTTCAGGTATACTGCAAATTGATTCAATTATATATATACATATTCTTTCTCAAATTCTTTTTGCACAGAGGTCATTACAGAATATTGAGTAGTTTCCAGTGCTATACCATAGGTCCTTCTTAATTCTGTTTTATATATAGCAGCATATAATAACTGCATAATAATTAGAAGATAAAACTTAGACTTCTCAATCAATACAGTTTAGTTTGTGTATAAACAAACATAAATACATACTTGTATTCCTAGTAGGATTTTTTTAGCTTTAAATTTCTTCACATATCAAGTAAAAGAGGCTGAATGGCCAAAGTGACTTTAGGTGATCAACTCACCCATGAACCCATTCCTTTCTGCCTCATTCCATACTTAGCCTTGCATGATGGAAGACAGGAGGACATCTTAGGTCTCCCTGCTACCAAGTAAGAGTCCACACCTGTGCCCAACACCCACCACACACTCACTGACCGTGGATTTCCCCATTCCCCTAAGTCTGATACTGGAGAAGGCAATGGCACCCCACTCCAGTACTCTTGCCTAGAGAATCTCATGGGCGGAGGAGCCTGGTGGGCTGCAGTCCATGGCGTCGCAAAGAGTCAGACACGACTGAGCAACTTCACTTTCACGCATTGGAGAAGGAAAAGGCAAGCCACTCCAGTGTTCTTGCCTGGAGAATCCCAGGAACGGGGGAGCCTGGTGAGCTGCCGTCTATGGGGTGGCACAGAGTTGGACACGACTGAAGCAACTTAGCAGCAGCAGCAGTAACTAAGTCTGATACAGCTCACAGCAGATACAAATAGGGGTACCATGAACAAAGGGGCGACCACAAAAAACCTTTTCAGTCACAGTAATGGAAGCTTCATGGCTGCAAGAGTAACTGACAAAGCTGCCCCCGAAATGATTCAAATGCTTGCTGTCTGGCAAAGAGCTCAGCCTCACTCTATTCCTGGGTCCTTTTCCCTAATCCACATCCCAAAGACTAAGATAAAAGACTATCAGAAAGAACACGTTCACTGATGGGTAGAGATTCAGCGACCGCAGGTCACGTTTCAAAATTACTTGTAAGTGCCAGAAGACTTTCTGCAAAAAGTTAGCATCACCACTTGCTTTACTGTATGATTCCAGCTACATTAGGAATTGTCAAGGGCTGTTTCCTCATGTCATGTCACCTCTTGGTCAAACTCCCTAAGACTGAGTGCGATGAGTCACGAAGGAACAGAATGTGCATTTGCGTATGTTTCACCTTGCATCAATATACTTGAGGAAAAAAAGGAGAGAAAAGCGGACGGGAATGGCTCCAATTATCATATTTGCTCTAGATTTTCTTCCACATACCAAAAAGATTCCTATGAATAAAGTGCCATTGATGTATTTGATAGCTGAGCACCATGTTAATTCTGGCTAAGCTACAACTGGGCCTGTATGTTGGAAATATGGAAACTGAAGTATTAGAATATTGTGTGTGTGTATATATGTATACAATGTCTTTCAGAAACTCACTACTACAATAAAATTACACTCAATGGAAAAAAAATGCATGGTAAAAAATCATTTCTAACACACGTGACTCCAAAGAACTAAAAACACAAGGAATCATTTGTAAAAACACCTAGACACCTGGTAGTTATCCTACTAATATAAAAAAAAATACTCTGTAATCTCTGATAGATACTTGCCATTCACATTATTTCTCATAACCTGCCAGACATGGGTGAAATATAAGTTAGCACTCTATAAAAATATAATCAGGGTTCATATCAGTGAGATTCATTTGTTCACTGGTAACAATCTGAAGATTTAAGCCAACTACCATGCTTGCTTTCACACTTCTACCCAATATATGCTCAAGTGCAATTTTAATTGAAACTGATCTTCCACTTCAGATTTTAAATTAATTCTTCTTTGG
Organism: Capra hircus; assembly: GCF_001704415.2. Lineage (NCBI taxonomy): Eukaryota > Metazoa > Chordata > Mammalia > Artiodactyla > Bovidae > Capra > Capra hircus. Next base: position 39,345,714 of record NC_030829.1, read on the forward strand.
AGTGTTTCATGCTCCAGACACCCTTGCTTTGCAAAAACCCCTTATGTCATTAGTGGAGGAAATAGAACACTTTTTCCAAGCTTGCAGGTATCGATTACCTATTCTCACGCTGAAGCACCACTGCCGTTCCACACTGTATAAATCTCTTCAGTGTTCAGACACTTTATAAAGGACTGAGAATTATATCATTAATCATTTCCAGATGCACAAGTCTCAAAGCATTGAATGCTTTGTTTTTCAAAACTATGAGTAAATGCCTTTAAGCTAAAAACATGACTCAAAACAAAACAAAACCACTGTGGTTAACTGAAACCTAGTTTTGAAGGAGGGAAAACAATTAGCAAGAAGCCTCCTCTCTTGGGCTTCCCTGGTGGCTCAGAGGTTAAAGCATCTGCCTCCAATGCAGGAGACCTGGGTTCGATCCCTGGGTCGGGAAGATCCCCTGGAGAGGGAAAAGGTAACCCACTCCAGTATTCTTGCCTGGTAGGCTACAGTCCACGGGGTCGCAAAGAGTCGGACACAACTAAGTGACTTCACCTTCACCTTCACCTTCCTCTCTCAGGTCTGGGATTACCCATCTAAAATAAGAAGAAAAAGTCACGTGCATTGTTGTTTCCTCTTATTGACTCTTTCTCAGAATATCTGCATTTTAACAGCTGGACCAACCCCGACATGACAATCTAATATGCAAGGCTATCTTCTCAAAAAAGGGGAGGCATGGGGCTCAGAGGTAGAAACCGCAGGGTAGCTCGGCTGCCAAGAGCAACTCCCTGTTCACCTGTTAAGAGTCTAGTTTGAATTAGATCTGATTGAGACATACTGCCAACATATTAGTACCAAGGGAATTTAACAGTGACTTTCCCTCAATCTAGAATGAGAAATATTTTCTTTTTTTTTTTTGGCTGGACACAAGGGAGATCTTAATTCCCTGACCAGGGCTCGAACCCATGCCCCATGCAATAGACGTGCGGAGTCTTAGTCACTGGGCTGCCAGGGAATTCCCAGTATTTTCCTTTTAATAAATTCAATGCATACATCTGAAACTCCTGGCTGAAGGTTTTGACCTCAGTGTAAATATCCCCTTGCCAAGGAGGCTTTCGTGAGAAATGCACAGGGGTCTGTATTCTCCTGGCAATGGGTTCTTGTTTTCCTAAGGACATCTGATCATCAATGTAATTATTTACTCTTTACTGTCTGGCTTCCCCACCAGCTCATTACTCTATGAGAACAGGTTCCTTCTCTACATTGTTTGACTTCATTCTACTGTCTACATAGAACTGTATAGACAATGAGCTCCTAGTATACATATTTTTACCACAAATACATAAATTGGAAGATGACATTAAGCAATCTTCCATAGGTCTGTCTTCTCATGACATGTTCTCTGTCATTACTGCGGTTTTAGTTTTACACTTCTATCTGCTGATTTCTTCCTAAGTCTTCATTTCCTGGACTCAAGATGTCAGCTCTCAAAGTAAACACTCATTTCTTCATTAAGACATTACATCAATCTGAACAGTGATACAGTGTTATCAGCAAAGACATGATGTGCAGGATAGAATCTATGTGCAAACTTAACAAGTCCACCAACGGCAATTAAGGTTTTTTAAAAGAAAGGAATGTGATAAAACTTTGCTCTCTAAACCTTTTGGGAACCGATTATTCTTAAGATGCTCATTTTTTCTACGCTTTAGCAGAGCTCTCTAATCAAAGGTCAATCAAGGAGGAAACAAGTCTTGCTCATTACTTCATCAACAAAGTCACTTCAATACTGACTCAACAAATGCTCAGTACCAGGCTCAGTGCTAAGAAACGGTGGTTGAGGGGTGGAGATACAACAGATGCCTCTGTCAGCTCATCTGTACAACAAACGGGGAACATCAGTGATCAGACCTCAAAGGCTGGTTATGAGGATCAGATGAGATAATCCACAGAAGATACTCAGTGTAAGAGAAAAAGAATAGAAACTCGGTGCATGGTGGTTGGTGTGATTATTGACACTGTTAGTGTGTTATAAAATACACAGCAATCCCTCCTCAAGAACCCGACCATATATAATGAAGGAAATAACCGTGCACTCAAGGAAGGACTACGGTAGGTGGAGGCGGGCATTCAGCGCTACACAGGGAGAGAGGAGAGACACCTGAAGGAGAGAAATTTACATCAGAAGTGGAGAGAAATTTACTAGGTCCCTTGGACTGCAAGGAGATCCAGTCCATTCTGAATGAGATCAGCCCTGGGATCTCTTTGGAGGGAGTGATGCTGAAGCTGAAACTCCGGTACTCTGGCCACCTGATGCAAAGAGTTGACTCACTGGAAAAGACTCTGACGCTGGGAAGGATTGGAGGCAGGAGGAGAAGGGGACAACTGAGGATGAGATGGCTGGATGGCATCACGGACTTGAGGGACATGAGTCTGAGTGAACTCCGGGAGTTGGTGATGGACAGGGAGGCCTGGCGTGCTGCGACTCATGGGGTCGCAAAGAGTCGGACACGACTGAGCAACTGAACTGAACTGAAGCGCTTCCCACATGGGCAGAGGACAAGAGTCAGAAGTACAGCTGATCCCTTCAGGAGGTGAAGTTTAATCCTAGTACCTGCTGCATTTAGGGACTAGCTTCCCAAGAATAAGACAGAAAAGCAGGGGAAAGGCAACTTCTCAATGGAGAAGCTTGGTAAAGAGCACCTCAGCCAAGTGATGGAGGTCAAACCCACCTTCGGTATCACGGGTTATCATGCACATCCTGATAGGATGTGGTAAGAAGGGTACAGAACCACTCTTGGATTTTTGTTTATTTTTATTTATTATTTTTTTTAATTTTAATTTTTACTTTTACTTTACAATACTGTATTGGTTTTGCCATACATTGACATGAATCTGCCACAGGTGTACATGAGTTCCCAACCCTGAACCCTCCTCCCACCTCCCACTCCATATCATCTCTCTGGATCATGGATTCTTTTTTAAAAATCCATAACCCCCATGATAAGGAAGACATCAGACACACCCATACTGAGGAACGGAACATTCTACAAAACGCATAGCCAATAGTCCTTAAGGTAATGACAAGCAAGGAAAGACAATAAAAAACTGTCACAAACCAAAGAAGATTTAGGAGCCAAGACCAAAACTGCAATGTGGTATTTGAGACTGAATAATGGAACCAAACATGGAAATAAGTCAGAAAACCCATGAGCTCTGCATAAAGGCTGGAAGAAAGAGGAAGACATATTTATGAAACTCACAGAAAGCAAATAAAACCTAAGTGTTGTTAAGTGGGCTACATTTTAATATCTAGATTTTACTGACTTTACTGTTACATATTTGGGGGTAGCTCTATGGCCTAGTGGATGAAGGAGATGGATACTGATTTACAGATAATGCTGTGCTTATTGTCATACCCTCTTTGTAAGAAAGAAATCTGCACAGAGCAATGCCAAAGGAAAAGAGAGGTGGCCTAAAGGATATTTCATTATTTAAGGTTACATAAAAATCTTCAAAAGTTGGACAAATTATAGCTAAGGAAAAACATTATTAGCTTAATTTATGGCTTATTTGTGCATGAAAAGAACCCACCTCTACCTCCACGGTGTACCATTAACAAGTCACTCTATTTTCTCATTTTGAGATGCTTACAATGCAGTAGACTAGCACCAAGAAAACGTATTTCTACAGGAGGGTAAATAAATCACACAACTGGAGATTAATTCCAACTGGCCTCTTTAAGGTAGACAATTCCCCATGTGAACATAATGGCAAATACTGTAAATCTGGGTTCGCGTCTGAGATCCTGCTTAATCTGCACTGCTTCTTTAAGGCATATTTAACTCAAAGAACTCGGTTGACATGCATAAATTCTGAACCCAAACTAAGCTAATGTGTTCAAAGAAAAATAAAAATCTGAGAGACACATCTCAACCCCCTCCACATCTCCAACAATATTACTTGAAAAACTAAGAGGAGCAAATATAACTGGTTAGCAATACGACTTCTCTATAGTGTAAGTAAACCATCTCACTTCAATGTAGTTCGCTACTAATACCTGAGATGAGAAAGAGATAAAAATGCTATCTTTAGAGTATATAAATCATACTTGTGTCTAAAAGCAAAGAATTTCCAGTGTCTATTTCAAACAATGGTGTCTTTAAATACATAAGAGATTCTTTGCAGAAAATAAGCATATACCTTGAATTTATTTTACTAATAACATATCCAAATAATGGTTTCTATTCACTAATGAAAAGCCATTAAAAATAATGAATTCTGTCTAAATCTAATTAAAAACAAAACTAATATACATGTTATATGTTGTTACTAGTCAAATATGCTTATTAATGCCTCCCTCAAGGAATTTACATTAAAAGCATTACCTTGATCCAGGCATCTTGGTGTCTACTTTTAACTAACAGCAACAATCCAAAAATAATGTATTTTTTAACCTAACAGTATAATTAATGTTTTTTCTCCCAAATCTAAAACACATATTTAAAATGTTCTATTTTTTTAATTTAAAAAGTTTATGTGACTTAACTTATGATTATTCTGCATTTTCCACCCCTGGTAGCTAACTACGTGTTGTAAGTTAAAACACTGTATACATGAAAAATGGAAAAAGGACTAAAAAGCGTTCATGTTGCTGATCTCCAGATCATCTCTAAAACTCCAAAGAGTTCTAAATGTTACAAGAATACTTCCTGTAACACCTGAAAGAATCAAACAGGCACATTAAATTTTGTTGACATTTTAGCTAACATTCACTCTCACTGTATACAGTCCTGAAAGTAACCACAGGATCTGGTGAGGATTACACAAATAATTACAGAGTGCATCCACCAGTACATGGCACGTACTAATAGTGCTCAGTAAGCATGATTATCTGTACTTTCACCTGGAAACCACAACCAAAATTAAATTCTGGATGATGTGACCCTGCTCCAGGGCTCCAAAAATAGCACCTGATTGCTCATCTGGCCATTAGTTTAATTCCATTGTCCTTGACAAAAGACTGACTCAGGAAGGAGTATTAATCCAGGACTAAACCACTGAGGAGAGGGGATTTTCCTGCTCAAAGGAAATGTTTTAGGTGGGAGGTTTAGAGAAGACTCTTGAGAGTCCCTTGGACTGCAAGGAGATCATACCAGTCAATCCTGAAGAAAATCAGTCCTGACTATTCATCGGGACTGATGCTGAAGCTGAAACACTAATACTTTGGCCACCTGATGCGAAGAACTGACTCATTGGAAAAGTCCCTGATGCTCGGAAAGATTGAAGGCAGAAGGAGAAGGGGACGACAGAAGGTGAGATGGCTGGATGGCATCACTGACTCAAAGGACATGAGTTTGAGCAAGCTCTGGGAGTTGGTGATGGACAGGGAAGCCTGGCGTGCTACATTCCATGGAGTTGCAAAGAGTTGGACATGTCAAAACTGAACTGAATTGATAGGATTCAATGTAACCTTTGGCGACAAAGGTCTGTATATTCAAATCTATGGCTTTTCCAGTAGTCATAAACAGATGTGAGAGGTGAATCATAAAGAAGGGTGAGCATGAATAATTGATGCTTTTGAAGTATGGTGCTGGAAAAGACTCTTGAGACTCTCCCCTTGGACTGCAAGGAGACCAAACCAATTAATCCTAAAAGAAATAAACTCTGAAGATTCATTGGAAAGACTGATGCTGAAGCTGAAGCTCCAATACTCTGGCCACCTGATACAAAGAGTTGACTCACTGGAAAAGACCCTGGTGCTGGGAGAGACTGAAAGAAAAAGGAGAAGGGGACAGCAGAGGATGAAATGGTTAGACAGCATTGCTGACTCAATGGACATGACTCTGAGCAAATTCCAGGAGATACTGAAGGGCAGGGAAACCTGGTATGCTGCAGTCCATCAGGTCACAAAAAGTCAGACACGACTCAGCGACCGAACAACAACATTCAAAACCAGGCTCCAGATTTTCGTTCTAAGTCTAAGGGAACAACCTACCTCCTCCCTGAATGGGAGCAGAGAAGAGGTGAGGAATGGAGTGATTTTGAATCAAGATTGAATGAGTTGGAGGCCAAAGCTGACAGGGAAAAAGGCAGGTGGTGAGGAGAAGGGATAGGACCTGACCAAACAAATGCTGAGATTCAAATTTGATCTCTGGACTTCTCAATTTTAAGTGTCTTAGTAGTCAAAACTTCTTGATTAGGTTTTCTGCTATTTGTGATGGAAGAAATATAGGAGATAATCAGAATGTTAGTTTAAAAATACCAACAGTTAAATCACTCAGCGCTTTCCCCATTCATCACTAGGAAGAAAATGTCAAATTATAAAGATAAAAATCAGGAACGCATGCTGGATGGAATGTATAAGGATAACATCTCCGGATTCCCCTTCCTTCCTTTCCTCTCTCCCTAGAGGGAAGGATAAATTTGGGTAAGGCTTTTAAGATCTCATTTAGACAAAAGAAGAGGGAACAGGTCCTGAAGTCCCTGACTATAAATTCACAATGGGTAAAACAGAGGTCATGGGACAGGAATCCCTGACTTAATGGGACCAGATGCCTCTCTCTGAAGTCCTCAGCCTCAGAGACAAGACACAACGCAAAGTCACTACCTAGGGAAGACCTGCCAAGGTGACCACGCATGATTCCCAAAGGTCACGATTTCATCTCAGGGCGGGGCAAACAAGACAGACAATTAGGATCTAGTTCAGTCTGGCTCAGACAATGCTGGAACTTCCTGACTTTGAGTGGAAGGCCTTTTTCACACCATTTCTCTCTACAGTAAGTACCTAGTCTCACACTGTGTTGTAGAACAGAAACTACTTCAGCTTATGAGAAATCCCCATCATGAGAAGGAACAGGGAAACATTTCCAGACACATTTTAGGAGTTTGGTGTTTGCAAGGGCTAAGAGTGTACAGACCAACCCCGTGATATAAGGGCTGAGAGGAAAAGAACAAGGAATTAAAAATCATTTTATGAGGTGTTCACTCAACAGCCGAGCTGGGGTGGAGGGGGGGTGTGGGAAGTGTGGGAAGCACTTCAGAGGGTAGGGACAGGATGATTCACACCCTCCCTGCAACAACTATAAAAGGAGGCATGTATGCTCCAAAATGTATTAACTATTGAGTGCCATCCGGGGAAATGTCTAGACGTAAAGTGCCACATTTATGAGGTGACGCCAAAACAACATGATGGATTCTGTGCCTCTGTGACACACTGTGAATAGTTCACTTCAACTTACATTCTCCTCTATTTCAATCAATTTATAGTGCGGGTAACATCCAGCGAAGGGGATCTATAAGGAAAACCCGGAGAAACCAGAAGAAGCAACAGAGAAAAAAAGAACATTAACTCCTTTCAGTGCATCAAATCACAGGACACTCTGCTCACTTAGCCATTCAAAACAGTCTTCTCATCCAAGCTGTATTTCCTTGACCTCGTGCATTTCTTTCGAGTATACAGTTCGTGAGAAAATAACCTCCATGATGTTAAATACTTGACTACTTGGTTCACGCAGTACACAGAAGGCACTCAATAAATAAGTATCAAAAGGGCCAGTATTAAGGTGAAGCACTCACCCAAACTTACTTATCAAAATAGAAAATATTCCAATGAAGTATTTTAAAGTTTGAAGTGAATGCCAAAAAAAAAAAAAAAAAAAAAACCCTATGATGAGCAGAATAAAGATATTATTAACAAAGTCCTAACAAAATCCTATTGGAGTCTGAGGCAAAAGGGAAAACCAACAATCGCAAATATTGCATTAAAATGTAATGTCTCTTGATTACTGAGTTTTTTTGACACTCTAGTCCCAGCCCGACTAAAAATGACTGAGTGATATTTAATAGTATACAGCCATCAAATGACATCATTAAGGAGAATCCATTTGGAGACTAGTCACTTTGTGCCAGGCATCGTGATGAAACATGTTATAGTTTATCTTCCTTGAGCCTTTAAAAAAACTTGTCTCAAGTATATATGTTTCTGTTTCTCGGGTTAAGAAATTGAAGCTCAGACACCAGGAAACTTGCCCTCACATAGGGACAGAGCATGGAGTCAATTTCAGATATACGTGAATAACCCGTACTATGAAACAGAGAGTTCGCTAACCAGGGCATGTGCAGCACATAGAGCCCACCACCTGGTTTCGTAAATAAAGGTTTATTGGAACACAGCCACAGCCATTCGCATATGTATTACCATGGTTTTTTCCAGACTGTAACTCCAGAGTTAAAATCTTAAGAGAGACAAAAAAATAAACCCTCTAAAATATTTATCATCTAGCCTTTTGTTTACAAAGTGAAAAAACTGGCAATAATGTAAATATCCAACAGTAGGGGCTTGCTAAGCAAACTACTTTCATATTTAAGAGTTCAAAAGTAGACAAATCCTATTCTCAGATAAATTCCCAATGGTTACAAGTGTTAAATATTTAAAATAAGTAAAAGTATATGAAGCAGTTGTGAGGAAGTTTGAAGTAGGAAAAGTGTTTCTACATATGTAAAATCCTAAGCATCAGGAAGACTAATAAAATCAAATTTATTAAAGAAATATTTAATTTTCTGATAGCAGAATGCACCATAAGAAACAACTAAAAACAAATGATCTGCAAAACCATTTGCAATTCAAACCACAAAAAGGAAAATGTCTTTATTATACCAAGGGATTCTAGAAACTGATAAACCCAAAACTGGACATAAAAAAGGGCAACAGATATGAATCAACAGTTGAAATAAAAAAGGAAAACACAAATGGTCCCTTAACACAAGGAAAGCTGCTCTGCCACACTAATAATAAGAAACACAAATTAAAATTGCATAGATGCATTCTTTTACTCACTCAATCTGTAAACACCAAGATGTTTGAATATACACTGATGTGTTCAAATAAGTATATTTATTTATGCCACAGAGAGACTGAAACAACCTTCATAAAAGAAAACCGGATAACAAGTATTTAAAGGAAATGGCTTCCCAGATGGTGCCAGTGGTAAAGAACACCCCTGCCAATGCAAGAGATGCAAGATATGTGAATTCAACCCCTGGGTTGGGAAGATCCCCCAGAGAAGGAAATGGCAATCCACTCCACTATTCTTGCCTGGAGAATCCCATGGACAGAGGATTCCGGCAGGCTGTAGTTCATAAGGTCGCAGAGAGTCAGAAATGACTGAAGCAACTTAGTACACACATGTGCATTGAAAGGAAAAACATGCACTCCTTTGAGCCTAGTGCTAATTCTTCAGGTATATATGTATTCATACAAGTTAAGGTTAAGGTTAGTTAGGGGCTTCCCAGGTGGCGCTAGTGGTAAAGAACCTGCTTGACAAGCAGGAGACCTAAGAGACACAGCTTGGATCCCTGGGTCAGGAAGACCCCTGGAGGAGGGCATGGCAATCCACTGCAGGATTCTTACTGGAGAATTTCATGGACAGAGGGTCCAGGCGGGCTTACGTTTTAAAAAATGAGAAAATAAATGATCATATATATAACTATATATGTATACACATATATTCTTACTGTAGGTATATAAAATACCCCTGGAAGCATATTTCAGAAAGCATAATACTAGTAAATGAAGAGGAAATAAGAACAGGATATTTTACAGTAACCTATTTAAAAGTTAAGCTTAAGAACACATAGAAACTTAACATGCATGGAGGAGTACCTGGTATCATTCAGTGGTAATATTACAGAGCAAATACTACAGAAGTATATCAGATCATGTACAGAAAAAAATTAAATACAATTAAAACCAGAGACAAAAAACAAAGATTACAAAGAAGCTTGCTAAACTGTAAATGGTGGTTAGCTCCAGGATGGGAATCAAAAGATGCACGTACATGAATGTGTGTGGAAGGCTGAAATGAACACCCAAGTAGTGAACATCAAATAAAGTACTTGCACATGAATAAAAGATGCTAATATGATCTAGAAAGATATTTATTTTGAGGATACATGTAGTACTTTATTTAAGAACAAAAAACAATTTTTTTTTTTTTTTTTTAAATTTTGGACACACTTCTGAGATTTTGACCTAAGAATATTCTTGAGGGACTCTCGAAGTCCTGGGGTCTTATAACATGATGGTATCATTCTAACAGGGACCCCAGTAGGGTAAAAGTTTGTTCTTTGTGGGAAAATAAACTACTATTTTCATCTTTAAAGCACAGGCATGTATGTGTAATCAGATGGAGGTGATTAAGGGGATGTTATCCATAATGTTAAAATTTCACATGTTAAGGGCTGATTAGGGGGAAAATATCTAAAACCTCACTAAAAATAAAATCCATTTTTCTGAGCTCCCATAGCAGCACCTTCAAGAGTGGGATCAAGGAAGCTTTTCTGATAACAATGAAAAAAGTCACAAACATTACTATGAGCTGACACAGTACTAACTACTACAAAAGACAGTGTGTTTTACAAAAACTCTCTTGTAAAAATATCTAATTAGGCAGTGGGCAGTAACAGAAAATAAGGTTGAGAAGAAAAAGATTGAGGAATTCTGTAGGCAAAACAGATCCTCAAGTCTTTTTCTTTTTGTATGAATTCATTTATTTTAATTGGAGGATAATTACTTTACAATATTGTGGTGGTTTTTGCCATACATCAACATGGATCAGCCACGGGTCCACATGTGCGCCCCCATCCTAAACCCCTCTCCCACCTTCCTCCCCATCCCATCCCTCTGGGTTGTCCTAGAGCAAGGCTTTGAGTGCTCCACAGGTCTTTCTCATGTGACTGTTGAGTCAGATCCATGTGAAAGTAGAACTTCTATTTTAACTTTAAACCGAGGCAGATATTTAAAAAGCCAGTACTACTGAGAAGTCATATGTTCCTCACCGTAATTTTACGTCATTGCTACTACTGCTGCTACGTTGCTTCAGTTGTGTCCGACTCTGTGCGACCCCATAGATGGCAGCCCACCAGCCTCCCCCGTCCCTGGGATTCTCCAGGCAAGAACACTGGAGTGGGTTACCATTTCCTTCTCCAATGCATGAAAATGAAAAGCGAAAGTGAAGTCGCTCAGTCGTGTCCGACTCTTAGCGACCACATGGACTGCAGCCTACCAGGCTTCTCCGTCCATAGGGTTTTCCAGGCAAGAGTACTAGAGTGGGGTGTCAATACCTTCTCCAAATTATATGTCATTAACCCATAGGAAAACCCTGTGGTATATTAGGATTATCCACTGTAAATATAGCAGTGCATACCTGCAGGAATATGGGTTTCACTTTTAGTGAAGTTTTCTAGTCATCAAGTCCAGTACTGGTCTTTCAGTCATCATTTTGGAATAATTGTTTTCATCATCCTACTATCAATCCATTTTATCCTCCATTATTCCACTTTATCTTCCATTATTCCATCATAATACTAATATACTAATAATACCACTAGTATACCCATTATTACAAAAGGAAAACTGAGATTCACTTACTTGGAGTGCAAGTACTTGAGGCTATGATTTGAACCCAAGTCTGCACAACTATGGAGAAGGAAATGGCAACCCACTCCAGTGTTCTTGCCTGGAGAATCCCAGGGACGGGGGAGCCTGGTGGGCTGCCGTCTATGGGGTCGCACAGAGTCGGACACAACTGAAGCAACAACTTAGCAGCAGCAGCAGCAGCTGCACAACTGTAACTCTTCATTTTGGCTGCACTGCCTGTTGCTTCTCTCCTACATCCTACTGAATTTTCACCCATCATTCCTGCCTCACAGGAGCTGGGGAGATCCTGATTTTGTCATCTAATTTGAGACGTAGGCCTCCCAGTAACATGCCAGTCACAAATTTAATAAATCCATCTCCTTTGTCAAGTCAATGATAAAAATGCTCAAAAGGCCAGGGCCCAAGATAGAACTCTCCATCATTACAGTGGTGTATTATCCAGAATTCCCTGGGAAGATTTTTTCAATCTACCGTGAATCCTCATTTCTCCATCTTAACTCTAAGAATATCAAGAGATAGGATGTCAAGGCTTTTCTCTGAAATACAGATGCCTGTGTTGGTTGTGCTTGAAAATTCAGCAATGTGCTCAACACATAGCAGAGCTTTAAAGAGGCAGGGGTGCTAACAAAGACTTTTCCTGCAAATATCAGCACACAGTGCTTTGAGGGCAGGACATACTTTAATTTCCTCACCCTTGTGACCCATCCTAGGAAGAGCAGGCAGCAGATAACTAAGGGTTGCAGAAATGGGGCACAGAATCGGAATATACAAAAAGAGCAAATCAGTGAGATGACAAAATGGCCAACTCTGTTGCACATTCTGCCAGAAATTTGTGATCAAAGTAAGATTCCTGATGAAAATCTCATCAATTTTAGGAATCACTACTGGAGAAGGAAATCGCAACCCACTCCAGTACTCTTGCCTGGATAATCCCATGGACGGAGGACACTGTAGGCTACAGTCCATGGGGTCACAAAGAGTCGGAGATGACTGAGTGACTTCACTTACTTACTTACTTTTATACTTTTAGGGACTAAACTGATCAGTGATGAGGAAGAAACAAATGCAAGGAGGGACAAATGTAGGAGGGACAGATGGGATCTATTTATATTGACAGCAAAGAAAGTGGTCACTGTGAAAACCAAAAGTGTACAGGAAAAACAGCAAGGAATTTATCTTCAGGTGAAACACACTTTCATTTCAGGATTTAAGTAGCAGGGAGTGGTAGCCCACTGATAGCCAAGAATGATAGAAACAGTGATTACAAAATGATGACCCAAAGCCCAGAGATGGACTTGATAACCAGAAACTTTCATTAAAAATAAAAATTTGTTAAAAATAATACATAGACTTCACTTGAATACCTGTGGTTGAGTCATGCTGATGTATGGCAGAAACCAGCGCAATACTGTAAAGCAACTATCCTGCAATTAAAAATTTTAAGAAATAGATATAACCTATATTCCTACGGGTATATGCTGCTCTACTTAAAATGGATAGCCAAGAAGGACCTGCTGTATAGCATGTGGAACTCTGCTCAGTGTTACATGGCAGCCTGAATGGGAGGGGGTTTGGGGGAGAAAGATGGCTGAGTCCCTTTGCTGTCCACCTGAAACTATCACAATATTCTCAACCAGCTATACTCCAGGATAAAATAAAAAGTTTAAAAAATAAAACAAAACTGATATTTCTGAGCTCTCATATCAGCACCTTCCAGAGTGGGATCAAGGAAACTGTTTTGAGAATTCAGAAAATAGCCAGGAACAGTATTAAGAACTGATACTGTCACAAAAGACATTGTGCTTTTCGAGAATCATCTCCTGAAATCAAATGTAGGCAATAAACTTCACTATTATCCTTATTATCCTATTATATACTGGGTTGGCCAAAGCGTTCATTCAGGCTTTTCTGCAGGGTGTTATAAAATAGTCCAAACAAACTTTTTGGCCAACCCAATATTATGAGGAAGATCAGAGGGTATTCTAATCTGCTCAAAATGATCCCTCTAGTAAGCAGCTTTTAACCCCCATTTCAGATGCATTCTTTATATATTAACATTTCTAGGCCACTGACAAGCGATCAGAATCCATGGATTATCTTATTTGCTCCTGACAATACTATCTTCATTTTATGGATGAAGATACTACACCTAGAAAGGTTTATTTATCTGGTATTTAGGTCAATCCATTTAGTAAGTAATGGGAGCCAGAAGTCAAACTTAGATGGCTCCACAGACAACTCTTTAAATATTCTGCTATAGTAATAGTTGAATAGGTGGATACTTCTAGACAGTTCTGATGTTAGCCAAATCTAGAGGTCAACTTCAACTCAGATTATGTGTCCAGGTCCAAAAATCTGCTCCACAAATTTTGAATAGCCTGCTAATAGCTTTGACCTTGGTTCTTCATAGTCAGCCAAGAAAATTCTATTATCAAAGTACTAACATTTTTCAGTAAAAACCATGTGTCTGTAGGTGGGGCCCAAAGCTAGGCAGGCTGATTAGGGAAATGAAGTAAGTAAGCAATCATGGTCACAGAAAGGTCTAACATCCCAGAATCACCCTACTAAACCTGAGAAGACTGATGTCACGAACACTGAGAGATTAAGACTGAAGGAATAACTGATGGGCAAATTACATGAGTGTCTAAAAGAAAAATCACATACCTTTGCATATTAAAGAGGGGCTACCCAATTTCAGGTAATAAAAGTTTTTTAAAACATTATCAGTTCACTTTAGAGGATACTTTTAAAGGTATCAAAGCAAATAACTGCATTAAACATGTGCATGAAATGAACAAACTTTGGCTTAAGGTGTGGCTGTGCCATGTTGGTCTTGTAATTCTTTAATAGGTGATTTAGTACTGGTAATACCATGAGAAAAAACAAACTTCCTTCTGACTACATTTGAGGTACATTATTAAGAAGACAGAGCACAATTTCACAGTTGCATCGGGACTTTCTATTCATATAAAACGCTTAACGAAAAAGAGAGGAGAAACTGTTTTTTCAGAGAACTGAATGAAGAATTGTATTTGGCAAGATGCCTAAGAAATATGATTAATAAGAAACTGAATTTAGGATCCACAGCTTGGGATTAAGCAGGAGACAGAACATACATTTCTCCTTTTGCACTTTTAGAGCTCTGACCATGAACAACACAAGCTTAAGTGGAGTTCTGGCCACCATCATAATGGATTTAGTGGGAAGTTTTTACTTCAGGACCTTACATTCCAGAGAGAATGTTTTAGTGATTTCCAAAACAATAGGCTCTTGGTTGTGAAAAACAAGCTCTTTAATTAGCATTTTAGAAGTCCCTTTCTTGCAGATAAAGTTGCTAATGCAGGCAAAGACTTAATAAAAAATTATCATTTTCAGAAGACGTTGGACAAAGAGGAGGAAAGTGCTGTAATCAGCTTTCATTCTTTGTGCAAGCTTTATAGTCAACTGTGGGACCACCTTCTACAGAAGGAATGTAGACCTTTTGAATATCTAGGTAAAAGGGGTGGTTTTCATTTATTAGCACTAAATTTTCTCTCCAAATTCCTCCAAAAACACCTACATCAGAAAAATAAGGAAAAAAATCTTTCCAAAAGAAAAGACTAGTTCTTTAAGCAGCCATCTCTTAACCATGTTTACTAGATCACAAGACCAAACCCTTAAACTACTGTGGTTCTAAGGATCACTTAAAGTACTATACTTAATATTCCATTCTGAATTTGCGTTGCAATATGTGTTATTAGGGCTGTTTCCACCCTTGGGTGAGATCCCAAAGAGAAATAATTCCATGATAGCAAGGGAAATCAAATAACTACTCCACTGGCTGTTTATATACGATCAAAGCCAGTAAGCAGTCAAGCCTAATACCTGCACTGCTCCTGCCCTGAAGTTCTTGATAATGCGAAAGGTCCTGAACCCCAATGGGCATGGGTAAATCTGAGAGTAGGGGTGGATAAAGGAATCTCTGTTAACCTCAGCCTAACACTTCCCTGCAAGCTGGGATGGCTACTGTTCCAACCCCTCAAGAGACGCTCAGCAGAAGCTGTAGCCCCTTGGGGACAACTGATCACAAAACCCATGTCTTGAACCCATCTCATGTATTACAAGCATAAACCTAAAAGTTTCCGGAGCTTTCCTCTATCCTAAACTTGGCACAATGCGGTCTGTACTATTTTACAAGCATCCTTCAATGCTCATGGCAAATCCTTGATGTCTTTCCTCATTCCTTCTTGATAGTATTCAACAGATTCTGCAGCAAAATGCTAGCCTCTACCCTTCACAGAGATCCAGAAGCTGACCACTTCTGCTCATCTCCACCTGCTCCCACTCTGGTCCAAGTCACTGTCACCTCTCCTAGGGACTGCTATAGCTATCTTCCACCCTGTCTCGCTGCTCTAGTATCAACCCAGCAGCCAGTGATCTTACTAAAACATAAGCCCAATCATGTGACTTGGTTGCTTAAAATCCTGCAATAGCATCCTTTGACATTGAGAGGGAATAGCCTGAGACCTGGAAAACAGTCTGCAAGACCACACACATCTGCTCCCTGCCCACAATTACCTTCCTGATCACAGCTTCCACTTCTCTCCGCACTGACTCTACGAAAGCCACACAGGCCACCTGGCTGTCCCTTGAACACGTCAAGCATTTCACTGCTGTCCTACCTAAGATAACAAGTAACCCCTCACCTTCTTGAGATCATAACTCGTGTCATTATTGTCAAAGTCCTGCCATCAAACTGCATCCTTCATGCCTATGTGCTCTTTTTTATCTTTTCATCCATAGCACTTATTTTCTCATATTGTAACATTATTTCATTTATTTACTGTCTGTTGTCTAGTCACCATTCCCTCTGAAATACAAACTCTACAAGGACAGGGAAACACGTTAGGTACCTTGCTATATATACATAGGTCAAGAAATAGCCTGACAAATATCAACAACAATGTAGTCTTAGTTTATAGTAGAGTTTTTAAACAATTTTATGGAGGTATATAACATATATGCTTAACTTCAACCATTTCAAGCATACAGTTCAATGACTACTGGTTGCATACTGCTGTAAATTTATTAAAATAAACACCACAAATCAGTTTCACATCACTTCCATTACAGCGAATGATTCGGAGTGGAAGTTTTAATTGGGTTCCTACCTCCGTGACATCTCCCTTGTTGTATTATACAACACAATCAAACTTCTAGGAACACTGAATATGAAGTAACCTGTTCATGAACTACTGGTACTCATCAATCTACAATTTCCTTTTGTTTCAAAATGCAGATTTCTTTTTCATTCATATACAGTACCCAGATCACTGAAATTGATGGAAGATGAGCAGAATTTGAATCCTGTTCTTTAACCAGAAAGATGGGTAATACATATGGGAAATTACCATAAAAACACTGAATTCCTAACATTACCTCTATCAAATGGGGAAAAGATCTTCACTGAATGGTTGGATATATTCCCAGCGGGACCCGGTTCCTCAACTATTCTTTGCTCAGATATGCCCAGCTATGACTTTCCATGATCAGGAGTTTATAGTTAGCAACCTACACTTTTGGAAATCAAGTGCTCCTTGAAACTATTATTCACTAACAAACATTCAAGCCACCTTGACACTTTAATGAACTAATGAAGGGACAGAAAATAAAAAGTTAATCAATATGGGACTTTTTACCTTAGAGTTTTTGAATACTTCAAAAAATTTAGCCTAAGTGGGAAGTAAAAGTTCTTATACAGTCTAAGTTGCAGGTAGAAGTTCTTATATTTGAACTAACTTGGATCAAATTCCTTTTCTTTGTGTTTTCTTCCAAACCTGCCATTTCAGCCCTATCAAGTTCAAAGGCAAGAAATAAATATGACTTTAAGATCCAGATTCAGAAACTAGAATTTTCAGGGAGAGTTTAAAATAAATACTGAACATCCACCTTAAAAAATTACAATTAAGAAACCACTATTATTCCACCTTGGGCTTCCCTGGTAGCTCAGCTGCTAAACAATCTGCCTGCAATGCAGAAGACCCCGGTTCAGTTCCAGAACTGGGGAAACAGACTCTTGGAGGGCACAAAAAGAACCTTGTGCACCAGGATCCAGGAGAAAGGAGCAGCGACCCACAAGAGACTGACTCAGACTTGCCCGCGAGTGTCCAGGAGTCAACAGTGAAGGCGTGGGTTGATGGTGGCCTGCTGCAGGGTCCAGGGCAGTGCGTGCATGGGGCCTTTTGAAGGAGGTTGCCACTATCTTCATTAACTCCACCATAGCTGGGCCTCAGGTCAAACAACAGGGAGGGAACACAGCCCCGCCCATCAACAGAAAATTGGATTAAAGATGTACTGAGCATGGCCCAGTTCCCCCTCAGTTAGTCTCTCCCATGAGGAAGATTCTATAGGCCCTTTATCCTTATCCATCAGAGGGCATAAACCAACTGTGGAAAATTCTTCAAGAGATGGGAATATCAGATCACCTGACCTGCCTCCTGAAAAATCTATAAGCAGGTCAAGAAGCAACTGTTAGAACTGGACACAGAAAACCAGACTGGTTCCAAATAGGGAAAGGAGTACATCAAGGCTATATATTATCACCCTGCTTATTTAACTTTTATGCAGAGTACATCATGTAAAATGCTGGGGTGGATGAAGCACAAGCTAGAATCGAGATTGCTGGGAGAAATATCAAGAACATCAGATATGCAGATGACACCACTTTTATGGCACAAAGTGAAGAACTAAAGAGCCTCTTGATGAAAGTGAAACAAGAGAATGAAAAAGTTGGCTTAAAACTCAACATTCAGAAAATGAAGATCATGGCATCCAGTCCCATCACTTCATGGCAAATAGATGGGGAAACAATGGAAACAGTGAGAAACTATTTTGGGGGCCTCCACAATCACTGCAGATGGTGACTGCAGCCATGAAATTAAAAGAAGAAAAGCTATGACCAATCTAGACAGCATATTAAAAAGCAGAGACATTTTTAATGTCAAAGACATACTTTCACAACAAAGGTCTGTCCAGTCAAAGCTATGGTTTTTCCAGCAGTCATACACAGATGTGAGAGCTGGACTATAAGGATAGCTAAGCACCTAAGAATTGATGCTTTTCAACTGTGGTGCTGGAGAAGACTCTTGAGAGTCCCTTGGACTGCAAGGAGATCTGACCAGTCCATCCTAAAGGAAATTAGTCCTGAATATTCACTGGAAGGACTGATGCTGAAGCTGAAACTCTAATACTTTGGCCATCTGATGGGAAGAACTGACTCCTTGGAAAAGACACTGATGCTGGGAAAGATTGAAGGTGGGAGAAGGGGACGACAGAAGATGAGATGTTTGGATGGCATCACTGACACGATGGACATGAGTTTGTGTATGCTCCAGGAATTGGTAATGGGTAGGTAAGCCTGGCACGCTGCAGTCCATGGGGTCCCAAAGACTTGGAGATGACTGAGCGACTAAACTGATCTACCATTATTAGTTATGTCAAACAACTCTTTCTAATCCCAAAGGTGTTTTTTCCCCTTGCATATTTATAGATAATTTGTTACACATTAACAACTAAAACTCACAAGCAAAACACACTGGGTATCTTTCAAGTATTACTATTCACAGCAGATGAAGCTATTAAATTGGTTTCCAAAAAGTAGCAAATAGTAAAACCAATTTCCTGTCTGCTGCTTTTCTTTCTTTTTTAAGACAAGGGAGAAAGGAAAAATCCTTGAGAATGGTCTTTTCCCCAACTCTAAAACACAGACAGAAGGCAGAGATTACAAAGGAATTAAAATCATTCTTTCCTTTTCCTCATGGGAGATGCAGTTTCTCAACACCATCCCAAAAGTCACCCAAATATTCTGTTCCAATGAATCAAGGTAACCTGAATTGACATTATAAACATGAACAACTGGGAGATATACCTCACACAATTCCAAAAAAAGTGGCATTTCAGCGCTTCATTAACCTGCTCAAGAAATTTATGGCTAAAGACAAATGAACGATTATCCATGCTAAAACGAAACAACAGGAATCTGTCTATGGCTTGAGATAGAACAGCTTCCCAATTATCCCATGCTTACTTTGAAATATCTCAAAAACAACCTCCCTGATTTCATATTAATTTGCACACTCATGTAAATAAATCGATGTTACACATATCACAGAGACAGCACATGGGCGAGTTCCATATCCCCACTGCAGCGTTTCAAGGGGAAAAACATCATCCAGGTATTTCTCTAGCCCCATCAGAGTCACGAGGCATGCTGGGCCAGGTGCTCAGCTCCCCAGGCTGGCCGTGCAGGTAGACAGTGCCACACATCTCAGCCCTGAATGGCCAGATGTGCTCACCAGGGTCCCCGGAGCACACGCAAGCCGGAGGAAATGAAGGACACTGAGTCTGCAGCCTATTTGTGGGACGATCAATCTACGCGCTTTAGTTTGTGAAGCACAGACTCATCTCACCTCCTCACTGTATTTTCTGAATACCCTCCACTAACCAATCTGCCCATGACCTGCCCCTCTAAAAGAAGCCTTTCCCATCTTCCTTGAGGCTTTTGCTGAGAAAGGTAACTTGAATCACACAATTCAGTACTGGACTCCTGTGTGCCAAACTGTTGTTTTGTGGAAATAATTAGAATTCTGCAAGAATAATTAACTTGCTCATAACACATTGATAATCATTTACTGTCCCCATCATGCATTCACTGATGCAAATATCACATTCAAGGGTGTTTCTCCCCCCCCCCCAGGGTTCATTTTTACTGAGCTCTGCATCCAGGTATACTGGAACTCTGCGGAGGGATAAAGTTTTCTGTCTCAATAGAAAACACATTCTTGCGCCTACAACCACTGCCACAATAGATATATTAATACTACCCGGCTGCTGCTAGCAGTGAACCATTCACTCAGCCAGACAATCGGCCTGCAACGTTTCATTTTACTCCTCAGCCCACCCTGTGTCAAATATAGCTGCATTTCCATTATACAGATGTGGAAACTGATGCATGAACAAGTCACATTGGGAAGGAATACAAATTCCAGTGAATCTATGACTCATTTGTACTCAGTCATACATGACATCTGCTTTTTGATAAAATGTGTGGAGCAGACACCATGTCTGAGAAGAAATTAAGGGTTTAAATGAGGGTATGCTATGGAACTAACTGGAGAAGGAAATGGCAACCCACTCCAGTATTCTTGCCTGGAGAATCCCAGGGACAAGGGAGAGAGGAGCCTAGTGAGCTGCCGTCTACGGGGTCACACAGAGTCGGACACAACTGAAGTGACTTAGCAGCATGGAACTAATTACCCTGCACACGTTCATTTGTTGTTCTTATTCAGTTGCTAAGTCATGTTCAACTCTTTGCAACCTCATGGACTGCATGCTAGCATGCCAGGCTCGTCTGTCCTCCATTATCTCCTGGAGTTTCATCAAATGCATGTCCATTGAGTCAATGATGCTGTCTAGCCATCTCATCCCCTGCTGCCCTCTTATCACATGTTCTTTAAGGTGGATTAATTGTTACCACACATTCACTTTGTATAATCCCCTCAAAGAGCACCACTGATCCTAGGAAGTACTGCTACTGCTACTGCTAAGTCACTTCAGTCGTGCCCGACTCTGTGCGACCCCACAGACGGCAGCCCACCAGGCTCCCCTGTCCCTGGGATTCTCCAGGCAAGAACACTGGAGTGGGCTGCCATTTCCTTTTCCAATGGATGAAAGAGAAAAGTGAAAGTGAAGTTGCTCAGTCGTGTCCGACTCTTAGCGACCCCATGGACTGCAGCCTACCAGGCTCTTCCGTCCATGGGATTTTCCAGGCAAGAACACTGGAGTGGGCTGCCATTTCCTTCTCCAATGCGTGAAAGTGAAGTCGCTCAGTTGTATCCAACTCTTAGCGACCCCATGGACTACAGCCTACCAGGCTCCTCCGTCCATGGGATTTTCCAGGCAAGAGTACGGAGTGGGGTGCCAATGCCAAATCATAATCCTTCACCATAGCCTTCCTCATTTCCCATTCAACGGGGAAGAGGGCTTCAGTGAACAGCCCAAAGGCAACTCAGAAATGGTAGCACCTTGGTTTTATCAAGGTCAGAACCTTTATCAAACAGATCTTCTCACAAAGGAAAGCTACCACTAATCAAGAGTACGAGGCTAGAGGTACCCTCAGACAATGCCAGGGGCACCGCATATATTTTGGACAGAATTCTTACAATATGTATTTAATGCCTTCACAACCTTCACATTTAAATCTAGTGGGTCTTTATGTGGGAATCTAAGAATCCAGGAAAACCCAGTTTAATAAAAGAAGAGGGTGATCTGCACAGATAAGACTTCATCTCCTGATTCGTATTGCTAAAAGGAAGAACAAACTTCCTGGCCCAACAATGAGAGGCTGTAATCATTTGGTGGAATATAACATAGCTCTAAAACATAGCTAGGAAGGCCATTCAGCAAGAGAAATGATACTGAAAAGCAGAAAAACAATGTGAAATTAACTATCCATCATGACTACAAACCACCACAAAGCTTTGATAAAATAACACACTTTACATTTAAGGGTCCAGGACATTTTATTAGCTAAATGTAGTACTTTCACAGGATCAAAATGGCATCAACCACTTAGCTTTATGCTAGAAACAGTTATTTCATGAAAAAAAAAGGTATCTTCGTGGCTCAATTTCTCCTCATTCAAATTCAACTTCCAATAAGGCACGCTTGAAACATTAACATAAACATTCTCTAAGGAGACCACGATATTATATTAAATGTTAGTCATATAGCATTTTTATTGCTATTTGAAATACTTCTTTGACATGCTCACTAGAGAAAATCTAAAAGCCATTTATATACACGTAAATACCTATGTATTCACAAAATACACGCACCCTTTTACATAAGCATCTTTAAAAACATCCATTGACTTTGATCCATGAACTCCACTCCAAGAACATTTTTCTATAACATTAGTCAGAGACAAACATGGCTCCCTTAATTAACATGGAAATCATTTGTCTCAAGCAGAGAAATTTAAGTTTAGTCAGTGTTTGGCAGCACTCACCTGCACTAAATTCAGGAGAATGGCATTGTGTCTGATCAGAAGGTCATGATTATCAATTATCATTAGTCCGTTTTTGTGTTTAAACGATCTACTTTCTCTTCCCAATGAGGGAATGAATTTAGACATCTAAAATGCAGCTTAGGGTGTTGATGCATTACTAACATTTGAAACAAGGCTTGAGACCATTCCTATGGTGGGTTAATATTTCTTACCACTTCTGACAAGTAGAGCAAAGATTAGGGAGCTGAAAAAGCTGAGATGAATTGAAGGTCTTATTGATAAAATGAATAGTAATAAAATTTTTCTCACAGAGATTTTTAACACTCCATTCTGCCTAGTCTATTAAAAAGGCTTTAACAGTTCAATGTGAGAAATCAAATCACAGGCAATCAGAAGTCCCCATGACAGGCCCATTTCCCCACCAGCAATGTGGATACAGGTTAGCCAAGACACTGTGGTAGAGCTGGTGTCCAGTGCCCTAGTGGCCAGCTCAGGCCTAGCCTCTGGATCGCATGTAAAAATTACAGCTCAAGAGACTTTATTCAAGGAATTCGTCCTTGGTCCCCATTTCTAGGTCAGTTTACTTGGTCATAAACTGCAGAAAAATCACATTGCTTTCCTTTGGGACTACTAATCTTAAATTTCATTCATTCTCCTAAAAGAAATTAAGCCTATAATATTCATAACAACTCCAGCCTCCCACCAACCCAACTGTTAAGTGTCACGGCCGCCTTCACAAATAGCTACAAGAGACCTCTGCATGTGGGCCTCTCTAAGATCACCTAAATAAACAGACAAGCTGGGACTTCCCTGCTGGTCCAGTGGCTAAGACTCTGTGCTCTCAGTATAGGGAACCCAACTTTGATCCCTCGTCAGGGAACTAGATTCCCCCATGGCACAGCTGAAAGAGTCTATGCCACAACTAAAGATTCCTCATGCCTATGTGCAACTAAGATCCAGCACAGTGAAACAAACGAACAACGAATGTTTGTTTAAAAACCAAACATACAAGCTAAATAAAAGCACAGTGCCTGCCATACCATTACTGCAAGACAAACTCCAATAGCTCCAACTTCCGCCCAGGCTCTAGTGGCTGAACCTTATATACAAATTCTAGAGCCACCTGCCCATTTTGCTCCTCATTATTCCCAAGAGGATAGTAAAAGCATCTGGCACATAACAGGCACCTAGTAAATCCTTCTTGACTGAATAAAGTGAGAAACAAACTAATAGATGAGTGGGAACTAAATCGGAAGCTCTATTGCTCGGAACACATTTCTTCATGTGGAATTGATGTGGTATTACAAGCGGCATTATAAACACCGGTCATACAAGTGTACGAGTGCCACCAGAAGTCAACCTCACATCAGCACACCTACTTAAAACATCGGTTCACAGGCTCAACACTGCATCAGAACAAGGCATACCTAGCCCTCCTGACATGCCCCATCTCATCAAGATGACTCATTAACAGCCCAGTGTCGGCTATCTCAAGCAATGTCTCTCATCTTCCTCTCACTGGGGGCTGCCCATCTGCAGCACTGCCCGCTGCGCATACAGGTAATTAACTCGCACTGCTCCACTGGCTCTGACACATGCTATGGCATTGGAAAATTCAGCAGCAGGTAGTTAAGCATGCAAGCTGCTTCCTGACTTAAACCCAATGACCAAGTATCACATGCAAGTGTCACTCAACATGGAAGACCTTGTTGACACGGAAGTCATATGTCAGCCCCGGGCGGCATGGTAACTATGGTTAAATCTCTTTGAACTCCGTTAATCTGGAACCTATGGCAATGCAGAGCTGGAACAACAACTTGCTTCAGTTATGGAAGAAAGGTATGCTTAGAGTCCTGGAAATAAAACTGTATGGGATAGGTTCAAATAGATGACAAGTTCAATAAGGAAAGAACATTCTTGTAGGCTCAGAGTAAAGAATCTGCTCGCAATGCAGGAGCCCCGGGTTCAATACCGGGGTTGGAAGATTCCCTGGAGAAGGAAATGGCCACCCACTTCAGTATTCTTGCCTGGAGAATTCTATGGACAGAAGAGCCTGGAGGGCTACAGTCCATGGGGTCACAAAGAATCAGACAGGACTGAGCAACTAACATTAACACTTCAATAGCCAGGACATGGAAACAACCTACATGTCCATCAGCAGATGAATGGATAAGAAAGCTATGGTACATATACACAATGGAGTATTACTCAGCCATTAAAAAGAATACATCTGAATCAGTTCTAATGAGGTGGATGAAACTGGAGCCTATTATACAGAGGGAAATAAGCCAGAAAGAAAAACACCAATACAGTATACTAATGCATATATATGGAATTTAGAAAGATGGTAACGATAAACCCGTATGTGAGACAGCAAAAGAGACACAGATGTGTTCAACAGTCTTTTGGACTCTGTGGGAGAGGGCGAGGGCGGGATGATATAGGAGAATGGCATTAAAACATGTAAATTATCATATATGAAACAAATCACCAGTCCAGGTTCGATGCATGATACAGGGTGCTTGGGGCTGGTGCACAGGGATGACCCAGAGGGGTGGGATGGGGAGGGAGGTGGGAGGGGGGTTCAGGATGGGGAACACGTGTACACCCGTGGTGGATTCAAGTCAACGTATGGCAAAACCAATACAATACTGTAAAGTGAAATTAATTAATTAATTAATTTTAAAAATAAAATAAAGTTATAAAAAAGAAAAGAAGCCATGCATAATCTAAGCGTAAAGATCATGAATTCTAGAGCTAAACAACCAAATCTGAACTTCGCCACTTGATAGGTAAATGACCATGAGCAAGTGACTTAACTTCTCTGCACTTCAGTTCTCTTATTTGTAAAATGGGAAAGGTAACAATACCTAACTCACAGTGCTATAATGAAGCAAAATTCTTAAAATGATGCCTTGCAAACACTGAGCATATGACATGTGAAGTATTAACTATTAGTCCCCTGAGCATCTGTTGTTATTGTTCAATCGCGTCGCACTTTTTGTGACCCCATGGACTGCAGCATGCCCAGCTTCCCTGCCGTTCACCATCTCCCGGAGCCTGCTCAAACTCATGTCCATCGAATCCATGATGCCATCCAACCATCTTGTCCTCTGTCATCCCCTTCTCCTCTTGCCTTCAATCTTTCCCAGCATCAGGGTCTTTTCCCAGAACATTATTAATATCCAATATGGAACACACAGCAGGCCCCCAACATGACCGTGCAAAAGTAAAACTTTCTCTCTGCAGATACTTAAGACAGAACCTACATCCAAACAACTCATACATTCTCTACTCATCAATACAGGTCCCTTCGAAGAGTGTCAAATGAACATTGTGCATGGTCCAGATTCCTTACGAACTACACAGTTATCTCATTTTGAATTTTTTTTTCTTTGAAAGGCCAAATAATTCTGTGAGACACTAATCTAGACTGCATTTTCCTCTGAAAGTCTAGGGCAATCAAAGGATAGGTGATCAAATGACAATAGTGAGGGTTGGAACTACCCAGCAAATCAGCAAAAAGTTTTTTTTTTTTAAAGCAGAGAGAATAAAGCCTCAAGCTCAGGCTGAGCCACGTGTGTAAAGCCATGAGACAGCAAGACAGACAGAGAAACCACAATAAAGGGTGGAGAAAAGAGGCTGAGGCAATAAAGATGAGGAGACACATGAATAGAGAATTATCGGCTGCAGAGGCGCCTGGAGAAATGTGGAGGAGGTCATTATCATTTTCTCCTACAGTGAAAGGCAGCTCAGATGTCTGGAATTTAGCAACAATGGACATGGGGTTTTGATCTCCAACTAAGCACATGCAGTGACCATTAACTCATAACCCCACAATAAATACAGAGGACAGTGTTGCCCAGGAGTGGACACTATGGGGAGGACCATTCAAGAAATTCTCGAAATGTACAAAAAAAGACTCTTCCCCTGGGTGTTTCCCACCTCATTCACCACTTTACACCTCAGTGATGACTACTGATGAATCTCACCCTCTCTAAGTCACAGTTTCTGTTTACGAAGCCATCTTGGCGATACTGTTGGGAAAGTCTCCAACCCACGTTATGATGACAGAATGAAAGTGTCTGCTCCATCTCATGAACTTAGTTTTACATTCCTGAAAAGATCACACAGTAACTGTTGTGGTCTGCTCCTTCCGAAGCAGATGCCACATGGTTGATTCCTGGCAAGTTATCCTTTCCTGGATACTCTGAACGAGCTACTGTTGCTAAAGCACTGTAAACAATGCTATTTGAGAGCATAAGTAAAATCACAACATTCATTTATTTTTATGCTTGTTTATTGTCTTTTCCCTCCATCTCCAAGTTGGAAGCACCATAAATGCATGGATCTTGTCTCAACAGTTAGTTTCCTATGTTATCCTAGCTTCTAGAACAGTGCCCAGTACCAAGTAAGCATTCAAAACACATCAACAAAAATGAGTCATGTAGGATTTATGAAATATATGGATTATTGATTAATCGAGAAATAAGTTCACCAATTTTGACTATAAAGAGCTTGATGGTGAACATAAAAAATGAACCTTGAATTAAAGATATATCCTGTATGCATACTACTGAATTCTCACCATTTGATACTGATTATATTATACCCATTTCACAGATGAGCAAAGCTGAAATTTCCCAACCAACTGTACCTTATCCAAACCCCAGCTCTCCAGGGTACTTGGGAAGAACTGATTCTCTTCTATCTGAAAGAATAAAATTAATATACTGTCTTTAGGCAGTCTATTATCCAGATCTTGTCTTGAGAGTGAACACAGCTGTCAACAGTCTTCTACAACGTTAAACAGACTCTTAGAGATAAATCCCTCTCACCATGAAATTCTTACTCAGGCTTAGAGAAGCTCAGGGGACTGAAAAGCTTAAGGTGCCGGATCTGTTTGAAGTTGAATGTAAATCAGCCCACGAGGCAACCAAACTCTATAAGCCAAACCAGTCCCCAGACAAAAATACCTCTAGGTACAAGGGAGATCATTTAATGCAGGGAGTAAAGCTGGGTGTATAAGAGAAGACGGAGGACTGTGGAAAATATCAGGTCACAAGCTAAAATAATGCTGCTCAAACTCTAGTTCTATGGACATTACCAGAACAGAAAAGAGTCTCAGAATTTCAAACTTAGAAGCCTTGGGCAGGAATCTGGAAATGTACTCTTTTTTCTTTTTCTTTTTCCTAAACAAGTTCCCAGGTGATGCTAGTCCAGGGACCACACTTTGAGACCAATCTCAACAGACCAGCTTCCATTCAGCTCCAGCCCATTGTTGAAACTAATTGAGGGAGACCCAGAAAAACTTTAATACCTTTCAAGCAAGACTGACTTTTCCCATTAAATGTTTATCTTTAAAATAGTGTGCAGAACAAAACTTCAACCAAGAGTGTCTAACCCTTGAGAAAAGATGTGCCTAAAAGTGATTATTAACATTTAGGGGACAAAACAAAACATCAAGTCACACCTCCCCCAAGGAAAAAGAACCCAGTCTGATGTGGGCAATAAAGTGACATAAAATGGTTTCCTTTTGCTCTACACAGTCAAGGGACTTGTTGGATTTTAAGATGACCATGTGTATCTCAGCCATAAGGGATCCCTGCAGCTGAGGGACAATGGCGTGCAGGTCTATCCCCACAATCAACCCCTAAAAGCATCATTCAGAAACAACAGGTGAAGATAAACTAAAAGCAGTGAGTAATAAATGAACTCCTATTTATAAATATTTATCTTGCCCAAGATAATGTTTACACCCATTTCAGTATCACTCTGTACCTCCTGGCCTCCTTCCAGGTATTATCTGTGCCTCCTTTTAAGGAGCTCTCTGAGAGATGATGCTGGCGGTGATGTCAAAGCTTACACAACACTCAACTGCTAACTTTGTGCTGACGGTACGACAGTGTTATTGCTATCCCTGTCTTATAAATGAAGAAAGGAGGCTGATAAATTAAATTATTTGCTGCACATAACGAAGCTGATTAGTGGAAGGGCTGGGATTTGAACCCAGTCTACAGTGGGCAAACCACACCACTAGCTGCCCTTAATTCTAAGAATTCAGAAGCTGGGATACTTGGCAACCTGAATCAGAAACACAGGGACTCATAAACCCCCCAAGTTGTACTACCAAGTGGTTATTTCTCACCAGCAAGACCAGAAGGCCCAAACCATCTCATGCTCTGACCCAGAAGCAAGGAAGACGAAACTGCTTACTTTGCTCAGCAGAAATACAAACCACCCTTGTCATATCTGGACGATTAGGCCTGCATTTGGGAAGCAAAAACAATGACTCTAGTTGGCTGTCAAGTGGAGTGTATTAAATTTCTGGCTCCTGAGACAGATCCCATTGATCTGTTTTACTTAGACTTAGTCTCTAGAGTTGACTTCATAACTTAAGTTTATGACTTTATCAAATGATGCAGAAAAACAACCCCAAAAGCTAAATGATTCTATTATGCACATTACAGAGTGCTGTATTCGTGGCAGGGCAGCTGACTACACAAACAGGGAATTTATCACCCTGATACCAATGGCCTGATGCACAGTTCAGTTTCAGTTGTTCTAGAAGAGGCTGTGTCATACCTCTGAGAGATGGATGACAGCTAGACAAGCAGAGGTTAAAGCCACGTCTATTGGGTGCCCAGTGCATGTCAAACACTGGGACCCAAGCTGCACAAGGCAGAGATGGCCTAGGCCTTCAAGAGCTTGCTTTCCAGCAGGGGAGAAAGGCATAGGACAAGTAACCAAGCATACCCATATGTAAATGCACCTTATGAGAAAAAATCTGAAATTACTGAATGTGAAGCAAAACTCTTGGGGTGGGGAGAATGTACATAATACAGGGCCTCTTCAGGAGGTGACATTTAAGCTGAGCCTGGATGGACAAGTAAAGACAAGGAAGTGGGGCTTCCCTGGTGGTTCAGTGATGAAGGGTTGGCCTGCCAACGTGAGGAACACACGTTTGATCCCTGATCCGAGAAGATCCTACATGCCATGGGATTAACAGAGCCCGTGCACCACAATGACTGAGCCTGTGCTCTGGAGCCCGGAAGTCACAGCTACTGAAGCCCACATGCTCCAGGGCCCACGCTCCACAGTACGACAAGCTGCTGCAATGAGAAGCCCGCATACCACAACTAGAGAGAAAGCCTGTGTGCAGTGGCGAGGACCCAGCACAGCCATAAATGGATAAATAGACAAATCTACTATACAAAAGATGAGGGAGCAGTATTCCGGACAAGTGGAAGAGTGCCAACAGAAGCTGTGACGCAGAAGACAAACCTCAGAGCAGCATGGAGAGCTGGGGAGCAGGGAAGGGATGGGCAGAAAACAGATGTGAAACGAAGGAACTGTTAGTGCGGTCGCTCAGTCGCGTCCGACTCTTTGCGACCCCATGGCCTGCAGCACGCCAGGCCTCCCTGTCCATCACCAACTCCTGGAGTTCACTCAAACTCATGCTCATTGAGTCGGTGACGCCATCCAACCATACCATCCACGGTCGTCCCCTTCTCCTCCAGCCTTCAATCTTTCCCAGCATCAGGGTCTTTTCAAATGAGTCAGCTCTTCACATCAGGTGGCCAAAGGATTGGAATTTCAGCTTCAACATCAGTCCTTCCAGTGACTATTCAGGACTGATTTTCTTTAGGATGGACTTGTTAGATTTCCTTGCAGTCCAAGGGACTCTCAAGAGTCTTCTCCAACACCACAGTTCAAAAGCATCAATTTTTCGGCACTTGGCTTTCTTTATAGTCCAGCTCTCACATCCACACATGATTACTGGAAAAACCATAGCCTTGACTAGATGGACCTTTGTTGGCAAAGTAACGCCTCTGTGTATTTCTCTAAAAGTTATCAACTGTGTATTTCTCTAAAAATTGTAAGAAGAGCAAGATTGTTCTGGGCTCCACTGGTCCAGGAAGGGAAAAAGAACTATAGAGACAGAACTCCATAGAGGCTGAGATCACGAAACAGCAACACCACCAGTTCAAGAGATACCCACAGACAGATAGAGAATGGAGTTGGCCGGGCATTTCCATAAATGGTCTCTGTTTCATCCTGTGGTGGTGGTGGTGGTGGTTTAGTCGCTAACTCGTGTCCGACTCTTGTGACCCCATTGATTATAGCCCTCCCGGCTCCTCTATCCATGGGATTCCATCCTGAGTCCTGGCCAAATCTACTGTCCAGTCCTGTGTCTGAGGGAAGCCCCTGAATCCTCCAAATAAACCCCTGCCTTTGCCCAAAGACAGTGGATGTGGGTTTTCATTCATCCCACCCAGTGATCCTTGACTGGTACAATGAGGATTTGGGGGCATTCAGTCTCGAAAATCTGACCATCTCCAATTTAACACGCAATTATCAAGCACGTATTCTGTGTTCTGCAGAGCAAAGCAAAGATGAATGAGAGTCAGTTCCTGCCTCAGAAAACTTTGACATGCAGTAGGGAGATGGTCATAAATATGGCAACTTTTGCAGGGCAGGATCATGGAAAAAGGTAACGGGGAAAAAATAATCCATAACTATGGAAGGGTCCAAAAGAGGGCTAGTTATTTAAACTAAGAGAATCAATGATGGCTTCACAGGAGAGGAAGTATAAAAAATTGTTGACCCTCATCTGTCTGAAAACACAGGCCACATCACTGTGTTGCTATTATTTTACCAGATTCAAGAAAATTCCTTAAAAATTAGTAGCCAGCCCAATGGCAGGCAGAAATAAAAATAATAATAATAAAGCCTACAATGGTTTGCTTGGGGGAATGGAAAGTGTATCCAACAAACCAGCAAAACCCATAAACCTCATTAAGGCAAATCCTCAGATGAAAAAAGGAAAGAACAAGAGTCACACACTATTAAACTGGCTACAGACATCTGCTTTCAGATTAAGAAAGAGGTGGCCAAACCACCTAAGTGCCATTGTTCTAGCCCAAAGACCCTATCTGAGGCTTTCAGGTGGGGGTGATTTTCAATAGTGCAAAACTGGCTGCTGAAAATCAATGAAAATGGAATTGCATGAAAATGGGGCCTCTTCACAAACAGATGCAACAGGAAAAATATCAAAATTGCCTGCAACACACCGATACATACAATTCTTTTGGACCATGCCTGTGCATTCTAGGAAAATGAGGAGTGAATTTTTTCCACCTTCCTAATAGAGAAGCTACTGACTGCCACCTGCACTAAGAGAGGAGACAGGCATTTCATGGCAAATGTAATGATTACCTAATTGTTCCCAGGGATGGGGAAGAATTGGCAATTACCCACCCCAGAAGACTTATGTTCAGCAATTACATGTTTGCATGCTCTCCGTAAAAATGCAGCATCCAAGTCAATAAATTGGTGGAGTGCATTATACGGCACAGTGCATCATTCACCTACAACTGCACAGCCAAAGAAGCAGAGCAGATGGCAAGTGAGAAAGAAATATTGATCACCATGAATAATTTTTACTAAAAAAGCATATAAAAACTGGATTTTAAAATATTTCAAAATAATTTATTCACTGTGGTCTCACTGTTTTACATTTCTGTTTATAAATATTTACAATGCACTGCCTTCATAAAATAATTATTATTCAGTGTTCACAGTAAAGGGAAAGGCATCAGAGATTGACTGACTGTGAGGATGCCTCTACTAATCTGTGTGACAATATTTTAATTTCGCATTAATTTTCAACTCTTCCCAGTTAAACATACATGGCTTTATTTGCTTTCTGTTTCAGGTGATATGTATAGACAAACAACATACATCATGCTACCAGTTTTTATTTGTAGTAATTCAGTGATATGAGGGACAGACTTGGAGGTAATATTAATGTGGAATACTAACAGGTTTCCAACCCAACTTCCTATTTACCTTAAACAAGTTAACAGAATAAAGGAAGCGAATCATAGAAACAGCAATGACACAAAGCAATTTCATTAGTCAGTGTTTAGGAGGAAGGACAGATGCACTGAGGTACTACTCTAGGGGGCCTTCCCAGGTGGTACTTACTGGTGGTAAAGAACCCACCTGCCAATGTAGGAGGTGCAAGAGACAACAGTTCAATTCCTGGGCTGGGAAGATCCTCTGGAGAATGACACGGCAACCCACTCAAGTGTTCTTGCCTACAGAATCCCATGCACAAAGCCTGGTGGGCTACGGTCCATGGAGCCGCCGAGTCGGACACAACCGAAGCAACTTAGAACTCACTCGCTCACTATTCCAGGACAAAGACAGACAGCTAAATAGCCGATAACTAAAACCCCCGCCTGGGTGTCACATAGTTAGTCTGGTCAGAATTGCCCCTATGTCCTGCCTGAGATGCCTCTGAAGATAAAGGCAAGCCTTCTTCCTCTTTCAATGGTGACAAAAAGCTCAATATATGGATGTGGGAGTCTTTCTTAGAATATTCTTTCATTTTAACAGACCAGTAACAGTCCTTTTTGCCACACTACATCATCCTTAGGTTATTTCATTTTCCTACATTTCATCTCTAGATTTAGGGCCTGATGTATCCATTGAGTTGAATATTCAACTCATTTTTAGAACAGAAACTGGCAAATGACCAGCCTTTTTAGATCACTTGAAATTAACCAGACTATGATCTACTGGATCCTCATTAAATATTTCCTCAATAAATAGCGACACTGAAAGACACAGATGGTAAGTCAAACCAAAAGTTGCAGCAAGAAGGGTTCTGAGTTCATTCTGCATATAGCTGCACTATCAGTATCAAACCTTGTCTCTTGTTCCGTTTCTTCCTTTTCCTTTGGAACAAATGTCTGAGCACATGGTGAGCATGAATGTTGATGTGTACTTGTATGAAAGCTGGGTGCCAGGAGGATAGAAGCAATGTAAATAATTAATTGAACAAAAATTAAACATAATTCCTCATGGCACTTTTGGGCAGATGGTCATCACATGTCTGTTAGAACTAAAGACATACAAGATAACTGCAAGGCAGAAAATTCAATTTTTTAATAAATACATTTCATTAAATTCATATACTTTCATTCAGCAGGTTAAACTAAGAGAGGGTATTTATTCCTTTCCAAAGAAATAATGAACTTGGCAACTCTGTCTCAGAAACTGAAATTTTGTTCTTTAATGAGCATAACATATTATATTGTGTTACCTATTTTAGGAATGAAGAAAAAAACAAGAATTCTGGGATATTCCACAGTGACATGAAGCAAACCATATTCATCTTCAGACAATACTAACATCAGCTATTGTTAAAGAAGAACTTTCTCAAGCACATTTGTATATACACACAGATGTGTGTGTGCCTGCAAATGCTATTATTTCAGTGGAACTGAAACATAATACCTATCTTGAATTCCCCAGAGTAACACAGTATGATAACTAACAGGTACATTCCCCTGCCAAAGTAAATTTAAGACCAGGATATTTTTAATAATGGGTAACTGTAGGGGAATCTGACATTTAGTCATAATTGAGCAGGTAGGCTTCTAGCCAGAGAGCTATACTGTTCAAGTTCCAAACATACATATAAATAGATTTAAACTATAGTTATTCTTTTAAGCCATCTTCTTCCTGGTGCCTAATTCACATACATATACGTAGATGTTCATAAATTTTTTCTAAATCCAAAATGAGACAGCATAGTATTACAGGTTATAAATATTATTTTAAAATTAAAAACAATGTGAACATTACCATATCATTAGCTAATGGTTTTCATCTTCCTCTGGGACAATTTTAATTTTAAATTAAAATTCAATTTATACAACATTTACTTCTCATAAAAAAAATGGTCATTAACACTTTCTAGTTAAAAAAACATCTAACAGCCTACTGAGTCACAAATAATAAAGACTGGCTCTCAGTGATAAAGATTTGAAAAAGATGGAACTAGAAAAAATAATAACTATAAAGTTCAATGATATGATACATATACATAGGTCCAGAACAGTCAGTAATTCTTATCCATCATGTTTTCAGCCTAAACTACAGCTTATATCTAAGACCTAGGATGGGGGTTAATGTTAGATTAACTGCTGAGAGATGTCATTATGCATGGTCATTAAATTGAAGTGATACTCTATGATTATAACAGTGCAGTGTATGACAAGATGACTCGATCAGATCATTATTAGGGCAGTTTCCCAGGATATGTTGGTGTTGTTCAATCAAAGTCTGACACGTGCATCCCTTTTTACTGGAATTGATTTCTCTTCGGCATCTCCTTCCCCATCTGATTTGTTCAGCCCTCAGCCCCACACTTCATTGAGATGTCCTCCCCTGTACGTCCCCTGATCCTTCTACTTTACGCAGCAGAATTCCCATCATTTCACCACAAAATATTTCCAGTGGACCTCTGCTATATCTGAGCTCAAGAAAGAATAATGGGTATAGTTTTGGATTTCATAAGGGATAAAGGGAAGTATCTTATGAGTGTCAGCCTCTGAAAAATCTTCCATCTTAAAATTCTCCCCGTTGCCTCTCTTGAGTCTGGGCTCCCCTCTCCAATCTTGCCTGCCAAACAGTGCCATTTTTCAGGGTTGTAAGAAATGTCTCTCACATGAATCTCTCACAGGTCCCTATTGCTTACTTCATTAAATAGAAAAGCTCTATGAGCCAACTCTGCTTTTATCTATCATTTCACCTTATACAGTACATCGAGGTGATGGGAGCAGATGGTATTCATAGCTTTTTCCAGTTCTGAGAGTCAGGGACCCTATGATTGATTCCACACCCTTGCCTGTTCGGACTACTCTGTCCATACTACCATCAACTGTAAATAAATGTGCACAAATTTCACACTGGACAAATGTATAATAACACGTATCCATCATTACAGTAGTACACAGAATGTTTTCACTCCCCTAAAAGTCCTCTCTGCCCTGGGAGAGGTGGTCCACTAGGCTAATACCCCATGCTCGCAATGAAGGGAAGCCAGGTTTTATCCTTGATGATGGAACTAGATCCCACATGTGGCAGCTAAGAGTTCACATGCCACCACTAAATATCGAAGATTCTGCAGACCACAACGAAGACCCAGTACAGCCAAATAAACAAATTCTAAAAGATCTCTGTGGTCCAAGTATTCATCCCTACCCCAACCACTAACCCCTGGTCTATTTTTTTACTGTTTGTATAGCTGTGTCTTTTCCATAATGTTACATAGCTGGAATCATATAGTTACATAGCTGGAATCATACAGTTACATAGCTGGAATCATATAGTATAGCCTTTTCAAGTGAAGCCCAGGTTTTTAATTACCAAAGACCAAAGTCAACAAGGACAAGCCTTTCCTCCCTTTGGCCTGAATCCCTACACCGGTATCTCTTTTCCTTCTGTTTTTGCCCCTCTCAAGCAAACCTTGACCATCAGTAGTGGAACAACAATGTAGGGTGTTGGGAGAACAAGCAAATTGCTCTGATTTGACGGGAAGTGAGAGAAGTAATTTAAGCCGAGCCTTGATGCTGAGTTAGACTCTAACCAGGTGACAGTGGAGAGGCAAGGCTGGAAGGAGGGAAAAGACCTTCCAGCAGACTTAGATGGCGATGAAGGGCTCCCAGGGGAAACTGTGTACCGATGCATGGCAAGGGAGGCAGGCAGGGTGACGTCACAGAGATAAGCCACCGCTGGAATGGATCCTTGGACTGAAGGAAAAATCACTTGAAAGGCTGTCAACATAGGAGTCGCGTGGTCACAGTTCCACCTTTAACAGCTGCTCCAGTTTTCTGTGCATTCCCAGGCCATAAAACTGCGCAGAGTCCTCCTGTATTGCTCAAAGCAAAACTGTCACAAAAACTTTAAAATCCTGGCTGATGGGTCAAGTGCCAAGGTGGGCCCACGAGGTCAGTAGTGGTCTCCGCAGATTCTGGGGTTACCATTCTCCCTAATGCTGCCAAGCAGGACCTGTGTCCACTTCGGAGGTCCAAGGAATGGCAGTATTCTAACTGGCATTTTTGATTTGGGCTTGAGTCACGGAACAGATCAACAATCCCATCGGCAACAGAGTAACGGCTTTCAGCATTTCCTACAAAACCAGTAGTTACTCTCCTGTTGCCAAGAAGAAATCCTTGCACCTTCACCTGTGAACACGGTGTGAAGACTCCCTTACAGCCAGACACTGCATATACCCAGGAATATTTGGGGTCCTCTCCGGAAGATCAAAGAAGGTAGACTGGAATACATCCTGATGCCAATGGTCCAGATCTACACAGGTGAAGAATTCCTACTACCACACGAAGATGAACAGTGTTTCTGAAAAGGCTGCCTGAAGAAAAATACAGCCTTGATGTGAAGTCTACAACAGCCTGTGAAAGAATCGATTTCCAAAACAGCACAAAGATATGGTCGACAGAGGCTAAAGAAATGGGAATATGAAGCCACTCTTGAAGAGCTAGGATTATTACAAAACCACAACCGCGAGAACCTTCAGCTTGAAGGGCTTCCCTGGTCACTAGAAAACAGCACTGCCCTTCCTCAACAGTGACAGGAAAGGGCTCACAGAAAACAGTGGACAGACTGGATGAGACGTGATTTGGCACTTCTGATTCTAGTAACTAGGAGAAAGAGTTCAACTGGGAGGAAAGAAAATTCTTTTCTAATAGAAAAGATAAAATGAGAACTAGCTGAAGAAGACAAAAACATTCCTAAATTCTGCATGGGTGTGCAATGATTAGTGGGACAATCTATGACCTCTTCTACTACTGAAGAAAATTAGTTTTTATCTGGATCTAAGTACCTGCAAGTTTCACAAAACTAGTGCATTGGAAGGGAAAAATGATATGGCTTGGAGACTCCTGGGTTCACCTATTCCAGAACTCCTTGTTTATTCCACAAGACAAAGAATTATTGCTAAGTCCCCATGGTTTATCTCAGGACATGGTATTTATCAACATGAAAATGTTTATGAACATAGCATGTCATATATCACCTGAGCTCTCTTTCCAGGTTTGATTCCTAATATTAACGGTTTAAACCTAAGGACCTAAAAATATCCAATCTCACATTTTCACTTCAAGCATAAATACGGTGAAATAACTGCAAGGATTGAATCAGCCAGTTCAGGTACGCATCAAGATTTCTCAGGTGAAAGAAGATTTTTTCATCCAATTACTAGGAGCACAAGAAAGCAAATGTAATCGGTTCCTGATACAAACATACAAAAATAACCCAGAGTTGATGTTTTTTTTAAAATATTAATAAAAAACCATTTAAAGCAAGATTGTTGCTCCTAAAATTCTTCTTGGGGCTTTAGTCTGAGAAGAAATACCAACAATTACAAACCCTCTCAAATCTACCATATATCTTTTCTTTCCAGATTCACTTCATCAAGTATCTACTATGTGGAAAAAAAATAACAAGATACAACTTCTCCAAGACTGGAATACCCCTAAAACTCCCACAGTGAAGAATACAGAAAAATGCAACAGGAGGCATCCTTCTCAAACAGAGCTGAAAGCAAAAGTGCAGGGCACAGCAGCAAACAAGATGGCAATAATTTGGAAATAGAAGGAGGTGGGAACAAAACAGAGGTCAGGAAGGAGTGGACGATTTTGTGCAGAGGTGGGGACCACATAATGGAGCAGGTTCAGCCAGAACTCTGTCATCCAGGTGAAGCAATTTGAGACTTTATCTTTCTGACCATGCAAAGTCATTCAGGGAATCCTTAGAGGCCGGGACCTGATCACCTTTGCAAACTTTACCAGATGCTTTCAGAAATTCAGGGCAGTGGCTAAAACCCAAAGGCTTAGGAAGAAGAAATGTCCTGACCTTCTCTGTCTGAACTGCCATTTGTCACCAGTGGAAACTTAGCTCCATAACCTCTCTCCATTGCAAATTCCTCGTTTTCTACCCTTTGCAACCCCATGGAATATACAGTCCTTGGAATTCTCCAGGCCAGAACACTGGAGTGGGTAGCTGTTCCCTTCTCCAGGGGATCTTCCCAGCCCAGGGATCGAACCCATGCAGAGTCTTCGCAGCACACTGCAGGCAGATTCTTTACCAGCTGAGGCACCAGGGAAGCTCACATGTACCATTAGGAAAATACTGATTTCCAGGCAGGGTGAGCTGAGCGTAAAGTAAGATACTGCAGGCTCTTGGGAAGCAAGAGGCACAAGGTTCAAGTTACTCAAAGCCTCACCTGAACTATGGTTTCTCCCCCTCAAAGATACCCATACCTAATTCTCCTCCACAGACTTGATTTCTGATGTTCCTATCCTTATCAGCCTGTATCAGACCCTTCATATTTGTACATGTCTCAAAAAATAAACAGCTACAGAAGTCTCATTCTGTTACCATCAACAAGCAAAACTGTCCTCTTTTTATTCTTCCACCTGCTCATTTAAATCTGATTCTTTTCTCAGTTATAAAAAGCCCCCTATCACACTCATTCTGTTGCTGCTATTAAGTCCTTGTGTCAGACTCTTAAACAAAAAAGACCACTGAGGGGGGAAAATCGGGTCATTAGTGAGATCCTTTGGGCATTCCCATTAAAAGCCACCACATGTTAATGCCCCAGGGCATGATTCTGCTTCTATATTTCAGAAACTACCTTTGCATCTTCTTTGGAGTGTTAGCAAGTTGAGCTCCCTTACTGAAAGTGAACAAGAAATGCCTTTCTCTTTTCCTGACAGCTATATTCCCACTGTGACAAAGATAATCATAGACATTAACTGTGGTAACAAGCTATTAGATCATCAACTTGGTGCTTCTTCCAGGGCAGGCAAAGTATCTAAAATAACACAGTATCATGACTGCCTCCTCAAAGGTAAATACATTAACTCTTACTCCCAATTAACAAAGGGGCTCTTCATACACTTATGCTAAATCCCTCTGTGCTATATAAAATACTCGAGGTATCTGATGTCAGCCTCCTTTTTGGCAGCATTCAATCATCTCTCCATCCTTTCTTTCCTTGTCTCTAATACACCCCATCTCCTGTTTCCTTGATTATTTTGGCCACTTGAGAAGCAGTCAATCCCTCTGCCCTTTACCGTATCTATAGCAACCACCACTCCATATCTGGAGAACATACTCCATTCCTGCCTCTTCCAACAACAGCATGAAAATGTAATAAGCTCTACAAAGAAAAGGATTTAGGAGAGTTTTGTGCATCACTAGACTCTGGGCACCTAGAATGATGCCTGGCCATGATAGGTGCCCAATAAGTATGTGTTGAAAGGGTGAGTGAATGAATGAATAATCAGACTGCAGTTTCTTCTTTGATTCCCTACAAAATGGCTGGTGTTCAGATGCAGCCTGCATCAATTCCTCCCCTTCTGATGACACACTCATCTTTCCTTTTGGGCAACTATCTCCTTAATCCATACTCAGTGTTTCTCAAAAAAGGCAACCAAAGCCTCTGAAAAGTCCTCTGAAAAAGTAGGCAGACAGACATCCAAAGCTAGTAACTAGACACATCCCTCCAGACGCAGGAGTCCAAGGATGAGACCTTTGCATGAAACAGCAGAGAAACAAGTTCTCGTGACACTGCCATTGCAAGCCATTAGGATGATTTAAGCCTATGGAGGCCAGGGGCCACCACAAAGAAAGCCACGCCAGGAGAGGCATAAAGACCCATTCGAGCTAAATGAATCTCAACCCACTCAGACCCAGTCCCGAACGTTCCAGTTACTTTAATCAATACATGCCATTTTTGCTCCAGTGAAGTATGTCCTGGATTTTCTGTTACACACTCCTGAACAAGTCCAAAAGGATACACGTACCTCCTCTCACCTTGATTTGGGCCCTCCCAAATCTGCGGATTCTCTAATTATCACCCAAATTCCTTCACTAAGAACCTCTTTGCACTTGATCTCAATCTCTCATCCTCCACTGCCCAGGCATTGTTGGTCAGAACCCTCCCACTCAAATCAATCCATCCCTGGTATCCTGTACATTTTATCTGTAATTCCTCACAAACAAATCAAGAACTGTTCACCCTGTGCTGTAAGGCAGTTTTGGAAATTGTTGTGGATTTTTAAACAATCATTCTATATGCTTTGAAGAGATGCTCATTACACAGGCCAGCTGCAATACTGACCTTTAGTCTGCAAAAGTTTATCTCCTTCTACAGGCCCACAAATTAGCAGGGGATCAAAACCCCAATTGCTGACATAATTAAGCTGGACTAATTATCACCGCTAATAAAAGCGCCATCATCCCAGTCAACCCTCTTTGGTGACTTTGTTAAAAAAGAAACCTGAGCCTTTTCTTTAAAGGACTAAATCTCTGCTGGAAACCTCTGAAACCCTGCCTGACTTAACCAGATCACACCTCCCCCAAAAAGAGATTTTTAGATGAACACGCTTTCCTTTATTAGAAGCTGTCATTTCTCATCATACCATGTCTAAATTTGTTCAAATGTTTTCACTCATTTTCAATAATTTGGTAGAAATGTTCTAGAAGAGATGAGGTACCGAAAGGCACTCAACCTCAGAAAGCTCGTGTCCTACATATTTCCTGTGCTTGAAAAGGTCTTCCAGAGTTGAAAGTAAACAGATGTCTTCACGTGTCTGCAACAGAAGACAGCAGTGCCAAAACAGCACGCGGATGCAGTAAGCGATACTAATTACTGAGCAAGGTATTTTTGGCCTCTCAATTATAAAATTGAGACAGAGCTAAATGCATAGCAATGGAATATACCTGTACTTGTCTTAGTTGCAGATAAATATCCCATCTGGATGAAAATGCACAGATACCCCTGCAATAGGGAGATGTCTGGAGATAGAAGTAGACTCCCTGTAAAACAGATCCCCAAAAAGTGTGGGCTTGAGGGGCTGACACTCTCCCTTCATTCTTTTTAATTATAACCGAGATCTGTATGAAATCATTTTTAAATTAAATCTTTCTCGCTCCCTATGTGAAATCCTTTTCTATTCCCCACTCCAAACCTCTGAGGCAGAGCCGGAATTAACATTTTTATTTATCACATGAAAAACTGTATTTTGTTTCTCAGCTCCAGCCAGTTGTGAACTGACTCAGAGCACAGCCTTGTTGATACATCTGACAGACAGACAATCTCAAACTTGTTATCTCATATAACTTCATTTGCTGATACTGAGGGTGGAGCTGACTTTAGG
Organism: Capra hircus; assembly: GCF_001704415.2. NCBI lineage: Eukaryota > Metazoa > Chordata > Mammalia > Artiodactyla > Bovidae > Capra > Capra hircus. The sequence goes on from NC_030829.1 coordinate 39,387,223, forward strand.
ATTGGACAAAGCAGACACAAAATACTAATCTTCCCCTGTGTCTCAAAAACCTTCCAGTGAAATGAGCTCTTAATTTGGTGCTGTCTGAATATTCAGTAACCGAATCACAAGTCCAATGTTCCCAGTAACGCTTTATGGTTGGGTACAAAGGGGAGAGACGAGAGTACAAACAGTGTGAATGGCTCCATCAAAAAACCTGGCAAGAGAGGCCAAAAACCATTTCAACGGTGACGTTTATTACGTGTAGAGCTTGGGAAAGCCACATCACGTTTCTGAGTTTCACATCCCTCATCTCTGAGACAGAATTGGGGATCAGGTCGACCTACTGATGAGACTAGCCTTATGGATGCTGTAAGTGTTAATTCTACATTCCGAGTTCTCAGGACAGCATCTGGGTAAACATTAGGTGCTCCACAAACAATAACTCTTGCAAACTTTAAGAATTTAGCAACACTACTTGAATAGAGAAAATAAATGGAATTTCCCTGGTGGTCCAGTGGCTAAGACTCTGTGCTCCCACTATAGGTGGCCAAGGTTTGATCCCTGGTCACGGACCTAGATCCCACAAGCTGCAAGTAAGAGTTCACATGTCACAAGGAAGACTGAGTGTCCCGAGTGCTAGAATTAAGATAAAGATTCCACATGGCGCAACTAAGACCCAGCACAGCCAAATAAATAAACACATAGAAAGTAAGTAAATGTATGCTTATCGTCTACCATCACAGTTTCCCAGAGAAACATGTAGACGAACCGTTTGTGGCTCAGGTCAGTTTCCACAATTTCCCAGATGTGCCTCAATTTAAAGTTTTTCTTCCAAGGGCCTTCCCTGTCAGCGGGATCAGGTAAGTGATCAGATGTTTGTGAAAGAATACAGGGGTTGCTACTAAACTAGAATGTTTCTGGTACTTTGCTCACAATTTGTCAGCCAAGACTGTATGCCTTGAAACATGTACTGACAGTCTGTTTAATGGTCACAAAGTCAGCTCTGCCCTTTGTTATCCACTGCCGGGATGTTTCACAGATGAGAATGGTGAATTAGAGAAGAAACATAATTACTCTTTTTCTCAGTCTACTCACTTCTGTCTGTAGGACAGACCTCAGGGAGCACTTTACAAAACAGCTTTAACACCATGGGGATTTCAGCAGGGGGTGGAGGGAGAAGAGGGTGTGGAGGGGAGATCACAGTTGGCCATCTTATCTGGGTCCCCAAAAGCTTTCATTCAGTAGCTAAAATCACACACATAAATGCAACATCATGCACTTAAAAAAACATTTAAACCGGATCCAACTTGTGACTGGATTTAAACCAGATCCAATCTATGACATTTCACAGGAATACTCTGAAAAACAATTTTTCAGGATTATACTTGGGCAATATAGAGCCTGACAACTATCTCAGGCATTTTCCCTGATGAATTCAAAAGGCTGGACAGACAATTGATCGTTCTGTGTCTGACCCTTTGGAAAAGGGAGAGTCAGTCTGTGAAAAAGTCACAGAGTTCGAACTGAGAGGAACTTCAATTCACCTAGTCTAGTCTCCAGACTTCTACTGCAGCCAGGAGACCATGAGTTCTGAGAACGGGGTGAGAGGAAAAGATGCTGCTGCCGAAGCACTGGGTTCATCCATCAGACAATTCCATCCACACACCACGAGGAATCACCCCTGCCAACTACTTACAGAGGGTCGGACATAACTCGTTTAAGATGCATCCCCATGACAGGATGACTAGTACATGAAAAGCGTGAATCATGAAACTCAGCAGCTGTCCAGCAGGGGCGTTTCTATTCTCCACGGGACATCTGGACAATGTCTGGAGAGATGTGACTGTCACAACTGGGAGGTGATACTACTGGCAAGTGGGTAGAGGCCAAGGGTGTTGTGAAACATCCTACGAAGCACAGGACAGAAGCCACAAAATGTCAGCAACGCTCAGGTGAAACTTTGCTATTACCGATGAAACATGATATTTTGTCTGCTGCTGTATTCCAGACATACAGCCGTTGATCAATGTATGTAATGCGAACAAGGGGGGAAATACAATGCATAATCGCACCTTTGAGACTGCCCCCAAAACTCTTACTTCTTGGTTTTTTCTGTTTTCCACTTTTGGTGACTGGTGATCTTTTCCACCCAATGAGCTAAATAGCAGCTACCCAATCCTCTGAGAGTGTATGTCTTCTCATTTCATTCAGGCTTTGTTTAAGAGGACCCACAAAGTGACAGGTATGAAAAATTTCCAAGTATCCCATCAAGACGATGAAATATTTTAGGGCATGACGATGGCAGTGGCAAATCAATGACATGAGGAAAATATGTTTTATTAAGAATCTATTGGGGTTTCCCTGGTGGCTCAGTGGTAAAGAATCCGCCAGTGAAGGAGACGTTTGCATCCCTGATCTGGGAGGATCCCACATGCTGCAGAGCCAGTGGGATCATGTGCCACAGCTACTGAGCCTGTCTGTGCTCTAGAGCCTGGGAGCTACAACTACGGAGCCCACGTGCTGCAGTTACTCAAGTCTGCACGCCCTAGAGCCCACACCCTGCAGCAAGAGAAGCCACCACAATGAGAAGCTCATGTACTGCAACTAGAAAAAAGCCCGCACAGCAAAGACCCAGTATGGCCAGAAATAAAAACAATTATGTACTGCTTTGTGGTCCTTAGTATTGCCTTGTAACCCTACAAGGGAAGGACTATAACCTTGGGTTGGCCAGAATGTTCATTCAGGTCTTGTAAGCTGGTTAGGAAAAACCCAAAAGAACTTTTTGTCCGACCCAATATTACACATTTTTATTATCATGTTCAGAAAGCAGGCTTAGTACAATAACATGATATACCCAAATCCCAAGTAGGATATGGTTATTAGGCCCAAAACCTCCCAAACCCCATTCCCAAATTCAATTCTCTTCATACTACAAATAATTATTTTTTAAGGTATCTACATTTTATATGGGGATTCTTCTGCACATCTGGTACGTTAACACCAGGGCAGGGGGGGTGAAAACTTGAAACGAAAACACAATCACCTATACACATGTGACCCATTGGTATAGCTAGTTGCAAGGCAAAGACAACATTCTGCATCTGGCGAGCAGATCCACTCTCAGCCACATGACAAAAATCTGTGTACCAGTTTCCTTCTTCCAGTGATGAAGACTGCCCTTCTCCTGACTAGCAAACAATAGCTTTAAAATCTGAAATGTCTATTCCAAAGAGATTTCACCATTTATTTCCCATCCTCATTTAGCTTTGGGAAGAAAGTCCCAAAGACTTTATGGAGAAAGTCACATTTCCATACCAAGGATTGTTTTTTTAAAAAACAAAGTTAATAAAGAGCAATGCTTTCTGGGTTATTTTTAACATTTAAATGAAAACTGACCATTTTTTTAAAACTGATTTTTAATTGGAGGATAACTGTTTCCCATGACCATTTCTTTGGTTCAAGATGGGGGGAAGAGTTTTCCTGGCGTGGCAGAAACAAAAAATTAACTGTCTGACTCTTCTATTTTAGAGCTGAGTAAATTCAGGCTCATTCACAATATTCTCTGAGCCTTAATTCTTAATCTCTTGAAGTGAAATAATGATAATACTCATTATGTATTTCAAAGACTGAGTGGTTGAATGAGATACGTAGCATAAAGTAGACAATAAGTATTAGTTGAACCTGATTTTTCTCTGCTAATAACATCTGCAAAATCAAAATGACTAAAATGACCATGAAGTGAAGAGGGTCATGGCAAAAACTAAACAGGAGATAAAAAACACAGGTATTTCACTTCTTAGTCCGGTTACCTGGAAAACAACACCACATGTGTGGTGACAAATAACCATTAAGTTGGTGGCCTCTTACTCAGAGCTCAGCAGGTAAAGATGGGGACCTGACCTATCCTGTTATCACATCTAACATGACAGCACATGTCCAGGTAAAGAGAAGAGTACGAACTTGGCTCTAATATTTCTCATGATGCAAGCAAAGTACTAAGATTATTTCAGAAAATAAAGTAAAATCTGTTTTTACCTGTGGGATAACACATCAAACATTTATTTGAAAACAAAGTATTAACTAAAGTATGATTCACACTAAGAGCCCTATATGTCCAAGATGGACAATTTAGAAACTATTCGAAAAAAAGAAAAAAAAAGGGTGGGGGGGGTGGAGTGGGGAATGATTGTTGGCTAAATTTAAGCAATCATTTCAGTACAAAGTGTTATTTTATGGCACCTCTAAATCACTAGCCTCTTTTTCTTTTATTTTTAAAATTATAAAGTTTTATTTTTCAGAAATGAGGCTAAGCCCTTTATATGAACGATGTGTTAGGGAGTTACCAGAAAAGGGTTCCTACAGAGGCATAGCGGGTTGTCATCTTTGACCCACTCAACAGTTTTGAAGACTTTTCTTTCCCCGTGTCATACATGATGAATGTACAGAGCTGTCAATTAATTTGCTCAAGTAGCACCAAAGGCTTCTGTTGGGACTAGGATGCCAATCTGTCCAACCTCAAGTGCAAAACTGCTTCCAATGGACCACATATGTTTCACACCATATACAGCAATTAGCAATCCAGAGAACGCAGTAAAAAACAATAATAATAATAAAATTTGGTCTCTTCTGGAGAAAAATGTAGAATTCTATCAATATAATAAAACTGTAAAGACTCACAAGATGTATATGAGCCAATGCCAAATCAGGTACAGTGACAATTAGGGCAGAAGCCACCAACTGATGAGAATGAAATCTCAGAACTGCTTTCAAAGTATTCTCAAAGTTTTGCAACTAGAAGTTCTGAAGTCCAATGTCATTCAAACTTCATTCATTCATGTGTGACCTTTCAATTGGAGCCCTACCAAACCACCACCTAAATGATTTATCTCCTCAGTGCACTGTGTGTGCTCAATCATGTCCAAATCTTTGTGACCCCATGGACTGTAGCCCGCCAGGCGCCTCTGTCCATGGGATTCTCCAGGCAAGAGTACTGGAGTGGGTTGCCATGTCCTTCTCCAGGGGATCTTCCCGAACCAGTGATCAAACCTGCATCTCTTGCATCTTCTATACTGGCAGACGGATTTTTTTTTTACCACTGTGCCACCTAGGTAAGCAGTATTTTCCTATAAAATGACTCGTGTTCTTTTAAAGCTACAGGGAGCAGAGAGGAATTAAGCAACACAACCACATTAAAAACAAGTTGGTGATGAAGACAAGATGTGGACCCAGTCCAGATTTCATTCAATTCAATATGTCTCCAGCATTTCCCTTTGTTCTATTTCCACATCTATCATGTGGACACCAACCATGTGCACTGTGGTCAGAGGGAAGCACATGGAGCAGAAACTCCAACTCCTCATCAAACAGCAAGCTGGAGGTTGCTATTGAACATTCCAAAACAGACAATTATTATTTCTTAATAAAAGTCAGTAAGACTTGGACCCTCATCTTAAAGCATGAGAAGTTAAACAAACCTCTCAAAACATTTTATTAATAAAAACTATTAATACAAAACACTTTATTAATAAAAACTATTACTAGTTTGTTATTAATAAAAACTGGAAGACTGTGATTTCAGAAACAGAGTATGCATTACTTTCTCTAAAATGAAGTGCCTTACTTCTTTTACATGCAGAGAACTCAAAGAAATCATATAAAGTCTTAGGAAATTTCTGTGTATTTTGCCTGGGATTTTGCTCTGAGGCCAGATTAAGCAGTATATCTCCACACTGCAATTTCATTAAGCATTGGCTTTTTCTTTAGGTTCAATCACGTTTGACTTTTTATGAGTTCTGCACATATTTACTCAATTGCACTATGTAAGCACCCTCTTGTAAGACGTATTGGAGGAAAGGAGCTTATCTAAGGTTTGTTTGGAGTCGTCTGATGTCACCTTATTACACAGAGCACTGCAATCCCCGTGTAACTACAAGGTGTCAAGGTTTTATTTTTAAAACTTCCTTAATTTGTGCAAAAAGGACCCATCCAAAACACACTGCCAGTGAGACACCCAGTCTGGTCTAGTCTGGACAGCATTCAAACCACTGCAAAAATGCCGAGCATGCACAAGGCAGCAGTACCAATTTCTGGTTTGCAGCTAGTCTTGGTAATTTCCACGTGTAGTGACCGAAATGACACATCTACACGGAATTGGAGCGGGCCACTTCAAGTAACTGTTGTTGATGTCTGAATTGACTTTCCATTCGCAGAAACACAGTGGGAACACAAAGCCACCCATGAAGCTTTTCGTGCCCAAAACATGAATCTGGACGCCAGTAACACGCAGATATTGAATGATGAAAACGTGAAGCCATGCTACCATCTCTTCTCATCCCAGAAGATCAACCTGTTTGTTTTTTCTAGAAAAACAGACCATGATAATAAAAACTATCATTTTCCATTTTAAACTCTGACCGCACCCTAAACAAGGAACTGGCAACAGCTTTCCTTAGCCAGCACTTCTGAAAGGTTATCAGGAAAATATAACCAATATAAGGAGAGCACTTACACATTTCAAACACGATGATATTCATCACATCCCAAATGCTTAATCAATTTCCCTTCTCTACTGGCATTTATAGATTCCTTAAGAATACCTAAAACAGAACTTGATTCATAATAAATTTCAATTTACATAAAACTCCAGGGAAATAGATGAGATATACCCTAAGTTCTTTTCTAGATCAGAAAGTGTCTAATTCACAGGGTAAGACTATGTAAATACTTTGTTAAAACCCATTTTCAAGCTTTATGGATACACATACAAGTTTATATACCCAGACCACATGCTTATCTAAGCAAATATGGAGAAAATTTTGGAAGTTAGAAAAAAAAAAGGGGGGGGACCTAGAAAGAGGGAAAATACATCTAAGAAAACAAACAAACATTTAAACAATCTTTCTTAGCACGAGCCACTCAGACTTGGCTAACTACAGAGAAAAGAAATTTAGATTAAAATGAAGAATACTTTTAAAACCTTTATCAAGGTAAGATAGAGAACTTCAAATGCAGCCTTAGAACAGTGGGGAATCTTAAGTCCACACAGAAGTAAAAGATAGTACTACAGTCTTAAATTTCAATAAAAGCACCCACAGCCAACGACTATTCAAAGATAATTCAAAGAAGAGGAAGAAAACAAAATCAAGATCAAATGCAGGACTGTCTTTTCTTCTCATTTACAGCTTAAAAGCTACTTGGCAGCACCAGTAATCTGTCAGAAAGGGTGAAAAATTGTGCCTAACAGATAATTTTAAGACTTTGCTCAAAAGATGTTAATAAATATCCCGGAGTTGGAACTTGGATGTGGCACCAGCAGCTCTCTGTTTGCTGTCACCTGTTATGAATCTAAAAATGTGATCACTCTAACTGCATGTTTCTTGCCTCTAAAATAAGCAAAAAGCTGTGAAAATTTCTCCAAGTTTCCAAGTTACAAAGATCTGAACAGAGAACTCATAAAGGGGGGCTTTTTCAGCTACATTCATCAAAGGTAAATTGGGTTTACGGTTCTAAGCATTTGTTTTGGAGAAGGGAATGGCACTCCACTCCAGTACTCTTGCCTGGAAACTCCCACGGGCAGAGGAGCCAGGTAGGCTGCAGTCCATGGGGTCACTGAGTCCGACACCACTGAGTGAGTGACTTCACTTTCACTTTTCACTTTCATGCACTGGAGAAGGAAATATCAACCCACTCCAGTGTTCTTGCCTGGAGAATCCCAGGGATGGCGGAGCCCAATGGGCTGCCGTCTGTGGGGTCACACAGAGTCGGACACGACTAAAGCGACTCAGCAGCAGCAGCAGCAGCATTTGTTTTAAAGAACGGAACTCAATGAGCTTTAAATTCTCAGTGAGGAGAAGGATATTTCAAATAGTTTCGAAGACTCTGGACCTGACAACCAGTATCTAAGGATAGTTTCGGTAAGACTCTGGGTTTAGTTGATAAGGACTGCGGTGCAAAATGTCTGTGATGGGAGAAAGCAGCGTGCCCTGTCGGAGCACGCTCGGTATTCAGAAGACAGTTTGCAACATTGGTGAAACCAGAGTCAAAGTGAAATGGATGGCAATTCCTTCTTAAAGTGAACTGGCAGGAAAGCCAAATCTGCAGCCATATTCAATCCCTCCACTTGCTGACTCTCAAAAAGGCAGTCACTTTCATAGGCAAATATATGGGGAAACAATGGAAACAGTGACAGACTTTATTTTCGGGGGCTCCAAAATCACTGCAGATGGTGACTGCAGCCATAAGGTTAAAAGCTCCTTCGAAGAAAAGCTATGACCAACTTAGACATCATATTAAAAAGCAGAGACATTACTTTGTCAACAAAAGTCCATCTAGTCAAAGCTATACACAGTAGCCATGCATGGATGACTGGAGAGTAAAGAAAGCTGAGCGCCGAAGAACTGATGCTTTTGAAATGTGGTGTTGGAAAAGACTCGAGAGTCCCTTGGACTGCAAGGAGATCCAACCAGTCCACCCTAAAGGAAATCAGTCCTGAATATTCATTGGAAAGACTAACATTCATTGGAAAGGCTGAAACTCCAATACTTTGGCCACCTGATGTGAAGAACTGACTCACTGGAAAAGACTCTGATACTGGGAAAGATTGAAGGTGGGAGGAGAAGGGTATGACAGAGGATGAGATGGTTGGATGGCGTCACTGACGATTTGGACACGAGTTTGACGAGGTTCCAGGGGTTGGTGATGGACAGGGAGGCCTGGCATGCCTTAGTCCATGGGGTTGTAAAGAGTAGGACACGACTGAGCTGAACTTCATAGACTAGAAGTCCTCCATCTTTCAAGGAAACACATTTGCAGCTGAAATGCTGAGCACTTTCTTTGGTATCTCATCAAAGTGACAGGGGGCAACAATGTTCTGTCTTTAGAGAAGACGGTACAAAAAAGCACAGAAGGTACTCCCTCCCCATTATCGCTTTTGGTAATACTCTTCACGTGTTGGCTATAAACTACACGACTTCCACTTTAAGAATTTAGAGCTCTGAGAGATAACTCAGAGCCATCACAGTGTTCAGTTCAGTTCAGTTCAGTGGCTCAGTCGTGTCCGACTCTTTGCAAAACCATGAACCACAGCACACCAGTCCTCCCTGTCCAATACCAACTCCCAGAGTTCACCCAAAGTCATGTCCATCGAGTCAGGGATGCCATCTAGCCATCTCATCCTCGGTCATCCCTTCTCCTGCCTCCAATCCCTCCCAACATCAGAGTCTTTTCCAATGAGTCAATTCTTTGCACGAGGTGGCCAAAGTACTGGAGTTTCAGCTTTAGCATCGTTCCTTCCAAAGAACACCCAGGGCTGATCTCCTTCAGAATGAACTGGCTGGATCTCCTTGCAGTCCAAGGGACTCTCAAGAGTCTTCTCCAACACCACACTTCAAAAGCATCAATTCTCCGGCGCTCAGCTTTCTTCACAGTCCAACTTTCACATCCATACATGACCACAGGAAAAACCATAGCCTTGACTAGACAGACCTTTGTTGGCAAAGTAATGTCTCTGCTTTTGAATATGCTATCTAGGTTGGTCATAACTTTCCTCCCAAGGAGTAAGCGTCTTTTAATTTCATGGCTGCAGTCACCATCTGCAGTGATTTTGAAGGCCCCCAAAATAAAGTCTGACATTGTTTCCACATCTATTTCTCATGAAGTGATGGGACCAGATGCCATGATCTTTGTTTTCTGAATGTTGAGCTTTAAGCCAACTTTTTCACTCTCCTCTTTCACTTTCATCAAGAGGCTTTTCAGTTCCTCTTCTCTTTCCGCCAAAAGGGTGGTGTCATCTGCATATCTGAGGTTATTGATATTTCTCCTGGCAATCTTGATTCCAGCATGTGCTTCTTCCAGCCCAGCATTTCTCATGATGTACTCTGCATAGAAGTTAAATAAGCAGGGTGACAATATAAAGGCTTGAGGTACTCCTTTTCCTATTTGAAACCAATCTGTTGTTCCATGTCCAGTTCTAACTGTTGCTTCCTGACCTACATATAGGTTTCTCAAGAGGCAGGTCAGGCGGTCTGGTATTCCCATCTCTTTCAGAATTTCTGATAGTTTAATGTGATCCACATAAAGCAGAAATAGATGTTTTTCTGGAACTCTCCTGCTTTTTCCATGATCCAGCAGATGTTGGCAATTTGATCTCTGGTTCCTCTGCCTTTTCTAAAACCAGCTTGAACATCAGGGAGTTCACGGTTCACGTATTGCTGAAGCCTGGCTTGGAGAATTTTGAGCATTACTTTACTAGCATGTGAGATAAGTGCAACTGTGAGGCAGTTTTGAGCATTCTTTTGCATTGCCTTTCTTTGGGATTAGGATGAAAACTGCCCTTTTCCAGTTCTGTGGCCACTGCTGAGTCTTCCAAATTTGCTGGCATATTGAGTGCAGCACTCTCACAGCATCATCTTTCAGGATTTGAAACAGCTCAACTGGAATCCATCACCTCCACTAGCTTTCTTCATAGTGATGCTTTCTAAGGCCCACTTGACTTCACATTCCAGGATGTCTGGCTCTAGGTGAATGGTCACACCATTGTGATTATCTTGGTCATGAAGATCTTTTTTGTACAGTTCTTCTGTGTATTCTTGCCACCTCTTCTTAATATCTTCTGCTTCTGTTAGGTCCATACCATTTCTGTCCTTTATCAAGCCCATCTTTGCATGAAATGTTCCCTTGGTATCTCTAATTTTCTTGAAGAGATCTCTCGTCTTTCCCATTCTGTTGTTTTCCTCTATTTCTTTGCATTGATCGCTGAGGAATGCTTTCTTATCTCTTCTTGCTATTTTTTGGAACTCTGCATTCAGATGCTTATATCTTTCCTTTTCTCCTTTGCTTTTCACCTCTCTTCTTTCCACAGCTATTTGTAAGGCCTCCCCAGACAGCCATTTTGCTTTTTTGCATTTCTTTTCCATGGGGATGGTCTTGATCCCTGTCTCCTGCACAATGTCATGAACCTCTGTGCATAGTTCATCAGGCACTCTGTCTATCAGATCTAGGCCCTTAAATCTATTTCTCACTTCAACTGTATAATCATCAGGGATTTGATTTAGGTCATACTTGAATGGTCTAGTGGTTTTTCCTACTTTCTTCAATTTGAGTCTAAATTTGGCAATAAGGAGTTCATGATCTGAGCCACAGTAAGCTCCTGGTCTTGTTTTTGCTGACTGTATAGAGCTTCTCCATCTTTGACTGCAAAGAATATAATCAATCTGATTTCGGTGTTGACCATCTGGTGATGTCCATGTGTAGAGTCTTCTCTTGTGTTGTTGGAAGAGGGTGTTTGCTATGACCAGTGTGTTCTCTTGGCAAAACTCTATTAGTCTTTGCCCTGCTTCATTCCATATTCCAAGGCCAAATTTGCCTGTTATCCCAGGTGTTTCTTGACTTCCTACTTTTGCATTCCAGTCCCCTATAAAGAAAAGGACATCTTTTTGGGGTGTTAGTTCTAAAAGCTCTTATAGGTCTTCATAGAACCGTTCAACTTCAGCTTCTTCAGCATTACTCATTGGGGCATAGACTTGGATTACTGTGATGTTGAATGGTTTGCCTTGGAAATGAACAGAGATCATTCTGTCATTTTTGAGATTGCATCCAAGTACTGCATTTCGGACTCTTTTGTTGACCGTGATGGCTACTATATTTCTTCTAAGGGATTCCTGCCCGCAGTAGTAGATATAATGGTCATCTGAGTTAAATTCACCCACTCCAGTCCATTTTAGTTCGCTCACAGTGTTAAAAATGGTCAAATGTGATTACCCTTATTTCACAATGACATGTTAAGGAAGAGCAGAGAGATGTGGTTGTAGCAATGTAGCTGCCATGGAAATAAGGCCTTTTCAACACATAGCCCTTCAGTCTGGTCCTCCTTCACATCTCCAGTGAGCCAGGCTCAGTTCTGTTTTCACTGGTGGGTACACGCATGTGTGTGTGTGCTCAGGTACATTCACCAGGGAAGAGCAAGGGTTGCTGCGACTGTTGTCTGGCGTTCATTTACCATTTCTTTAATATGCAGTGAACTAGTATGCCAGCCATGGGGTGCCCTGGTAAAAGTGAAGCTCCAAAGCTACAAGTGAATACAGTGGAGCTTAATGATCACCAAAAGCATGAGGTCTAGAATCAGACCTCCTGGTACTGAATCTCATCTCTGAAGGAAAAAAAAAAAAAAAAAACTGGGCTGGTATTTGCCTTGCTTAGGCTGAGTTTCCTTGAAGAGAATGGAAATGCTACCCCTTCCACTAGGAGGTTACTAAATATTCCAAACGAAATGCCTAGACCAAAGTCCAGGTCTTACTCAGGGTTAGGTGGGAGTGGCAAATAGTAATATAATCTTAAGATATACATAAAAAGCAACACTTTACAATCGAGACATTCTGCAAATATGTAGAAATCAAAACATTAAGAAATTGAAAATGTGAGAGCATCTAAGAATGAGGGCAGGAAAAAGGAAACAAAATCAGCAGCAAAAACCCTACACCAGTACGATTACACTAAGAGTGATACGGAAAGCACCACTGAGCAAGCCGCGTTTATGCCCAGACTCTCTGCACTGCTTAAATGGTGCTTCTTCCAGCTTCTAGAGAAGGGTCCAGCAAGTTCATTACCTCCATGTGCTATGGAGGTTACGTAATGTGTATTTCTGGCAGGGTCGCATATGTGGGTGGGTATGAACGCACATACATATCTTTGCCACCCTGAGCCACATGAAAAGAAGCAGCAGTCAAGAATTTGGAGAAGACAGGGTGTCCATCAAAAGCACATGAAACAGACCGCTTTCTGTCCATCTGTTACTTGCAAAGCTGAGAAGCTGTGCTCCATTCTGTGGATCACACTTTTAAATGAGAAATGAGCAAAACTGGAATGTACTCGGAGGTGAGAGACAAGGATGGCGGAAGGACCTCAGGAAATGCTTGCAAAAATGTGTAACAGCTAAAAGAAATGTGGGTGCTGGGCCTGGAGGAGGGGGGGAGTTGCACTTGGCAGTTGTCTTTAAACCAAGTAAAGACACACACGTGGGATGGGGGATGGAGTCATTCTATAAAACCCTGGAATAGAAAGAGCGACAAAAAGGAGATGGAAGAGATTTGCGTGGAAATCCACACAGGAAGTTCCAAAAATGAGATGGGCTCTGGGCTCCATGTTATTCATTCATTCAAGCAATACATGCATGGATGACATGCCAGCAATCATGTCACTCAGTAGGCTGAGTGAGAAGCTGAGAGAAGTCAACTTAATTGAAAGAAATGAGTAATAGATCTCCTAAGTTTTACCTGGGCAGGTGGCCAGCCAAGCTCATGACTACCTTTCCCAGCATCCCATGCAGCTAGGAATGTATTTGCAAGTATGATCACCAGGACTAGAGTGAAAGCAGCATGTACACTTCAGACCTTTTTTTCCCCCTACACACCTTCCCGCTGGCTGGAGGACAGATACAATGGCAGGGCAGCAGCTGGGGCAACCACCTGAGATCATGAGACTTACTATAGATGCAGCCTGGGTCTCTGACACTTTCACTGTATCAACATTCAACTGCTTGGGTGTAGACTATTCCATCATGGAGGAGGGCATGGCAACTCACTCCAGTATTCTTGCCTGGAGAATCCCGAGGACAGAGGAGCCTGGTGGGCTATAGGCCATAGGGTTGCAAAGAGTCGGACACAACTGAAGTGACTTAGCACACACACAGACTATTCCATGAGAATGAAATCCACTAGACTGTTTAAATCACTGCTACTAGGGCTACTGTTATAACAGATGAACAAAAATCCAAATACAGATGCCTAGAAAAGACACTGTGAGTTTGTGAATGACAGACCAGTACTAGAAAATTCAAGTTTCAGAGCAAACGCAAGAACATAATTTAGTCTGTAAATTACCTAAGCATCCCTCTCAAGGGGCATTCAGAATATTCAGCAGAATATGTAATGTCAGAGATTCTAATTTATATAAATACATATACATGCACACATATATATACATATATAGAACTTAATGTGATGAAAGCTGTGTTTAAGATTGATACCTTTTTTTTTTAAGCTCTAACGAGGATATGTAACTTGCATACATTTCCCCCATCACTGAGACGCAAAACACCCAGTAGAAAAGCTAAATGTTCTCACAAGCGAGGTAATTATAACTGCATGTTTGAGTCCATAAAATATTCAGGAACGAAAACACAGGTGCAGGAGTGAGAGATGGGACCCCAGGCTGACCCACATGTGGTTAACTTGCAGAGAGGAAATTTGCTTTTCCCTGGGCTTGATGGCACAGATATCTAAAGGGGTGATTTTCTACAGTGGAGACTATTTTCAAACTAGCTGATCTACTGATTACATGTTTGATATAAATGCCAGAGAAAAAAAACACGGGCATCGTTGAGACAAGAGGGAAATCTCTTAGATTATCTTACTACTACGGGTGAGACACAGAGTCTGAAAAACACCCTCCAAAACGGAGAGAAACAATGGGACTAAAAGAGCAGCAGGAGATGGGTGACAATGACCACTGTCAAAGGAAATCCTAGCTGGATGGACTCAGATGACTTCTTCCACAAGTTTATTTGCTAGCACGTAAAGCAAGGAGTGATGTGGTAGGAAGCAATAATCAATGAGTGGCAACTACTATTAAAAGCCAATATTTGAGCTATCATTTACGTTCACAGGACATGATAAGCAAAGTGTACTACATACAGTTTATCCCCTCAACAATCCTGCGCTGCAAACTATTAGTTTGGATGGGCATTTGACAGATGAGGAAACTAAAGCTTACAATTAATTCACAATGGAGTTAATGAGTACCGTGTACAATTACTAACTGAGCAAAAAAGGTTAAAAAAAGACAAGGTCTCTGACTTCACAGGCCAACATTACTTCTGCAGAAAGCATGAACTTGGATCTTAGCAACATTCAGATCTGCTAGGGTGTTTTAAAAATTCTGTCTTTGTTACTTTATTAACTTAAAAGGAGCACTCATCCTACCATATAGGCTAGGGCTCCAGCAACCTCTTGTCTCCTAACTCCCCTGTGTGAGGTATTTATCATCCTTGACTGACCTTCCTGCATATATTTATTTGTTTCTGGAACCCCAATCATAGAATCGCAGCAGACGCTCTGCTCAAACACTTCTGCTTGTCTGACCACAAATCCTTAGCCATATGGGTTTCCTAATTGGCAGTCCGCTCTCCAGACAGACGGCATAACCATCCTGTATATTAGCTTCTATAAACATAAAGAAAGACAGCAAGTGAGGGGGTTGCTTCCAACTCTGATCTGGTCAAGATGAGATTTCCCCCTCGGCCTGAGAGACCACCTGCCTCTCAGAAGATACTGGGACGAGGAAAAGAACAGGGCACGATACCCCTGGAAATCTCCAAGAGAAAGTCAATAAAGATCAAAGAAACGGTGAGACAAGTTAACTAGTTCTAACGTTGTGACCAAGACTGCTGCATTGCACTCGTGGCTCTGTAAATTCTGGAGTCAAAGAACATGGATTAAAATCCTACCTCTTTCTCCTTCCATACAATTTTTGCAAGTCTCTTGACCTCTCTGGGCCGCCATCCCCTCAGTTATAAAATACGAATCTAACACAGTACTATGGTGAGGACCAGCTGTGATAAGGCAAATGAACCATGAAAACAGTGCCTTGCACGGTCAGAACTCAGCAAATGATGGGGATTAGATGTTTTTCTACTTGACCCTTTTAAAGGCTAGTGCCAAAGGCACTTGGTCAGCTCATGCTGGGAAGCTCATAATACATTTAAGGATTCATATTTTCCTACATCCTCCTCCTAGCTAAGATGCCTGAGGCTGCCAGAAATAATCACACTATTTGTGATCCTATGTTTATGCAACAGAAACGAAATGGAATTTTATGGTCGGCTGTGTTCAACACCAATGCCCACATTGGGATAATTCCATGCGGTGCTGTGGAACAAGAATTTATGCAATATCCAATCCAGAGATGCAGTTCCCAGGCCAACAAAGCTTTACCAAACTATCAGATTAAAAAAAAAAAAAAAACGGAGCAAGCCAGCCCCACATCTGCAGACCCCATCTTACAGCCACTTAGCAATAGCTTTTTAATTGACCTGGAGAGTAATTCTGATGTTATTCATTTAAAACGAAGAAGCAGGTTTCGGCAGAGGAAATGCTTTCCACACAAAAAAATGTGTTCCAGATAGCAAAAACACAGAGTGAAAAATGAAAAACACAAATGAAGAACAACTGCCATATTTAAGATAAAATAAATGTTGCCAATTGATAAAAAAGGACAGCAACACAGATGAGCCATGATTCAAGAATTTTTAAATGTTAGGCTGAAAGGTTTCCCTTTGGCGCTAAGAACAGAACACCAGGAGGTTGTTACGGTATTCACCCAACAACCTACAGGGAGCGAAACACTGAGTAGAATTTACATGATCATCACTCTTGTTTTTCTTTGGATGCTTCATGCAGCATGCTAGTTCTTAGTTTCCTGACCAGGGGTGGATCCTGCGCCCCTTACAGTGGAAGTGCAGATTCCTAAGCACCAGAACACCAGGGAAATCCCATCACAGTCACCTCTCTGTAATCTCCTGGCATGGTCTTTGGTTTTGGTTTTTGGTCGGGGTGACAGGGGATTATACTACAAAGTACACAGCACTGACTCCATCGCTGCTTTGGTGCTCCCGAAAAATGCAATCAAGGGGGAACATAAACTTAAATACTGTCCTCCCTGGGCCAAGGGAAATGAGGACGCAGCCTGGTCATGAGGTGGCTGGGAAGGCAGCTCTAAGAAGAGGCAGGACCTGTACTTGGAGCAACAACCCAGCTGGAGCCAGGCACATCGCAGGCTTTCCAAAAGATCTAGTGAGCTGAACGTTACTCCAGAGGAACAGCGTGGAGGGCACAGTGGGCAGAACTAAGTAGGGAAGAAACCTAGTGTCTGGGGACATGCCATCCCCTCCCTGCATTAAAATGGGATGAAACAGAAATTTGTGCTTTTGTAATTTAGTTGCTCGGTGGTGGCCAACTCTTTGGGACCTCATGGACTTGTAACCCGCCAGGCTCCCCCATCCATGGACTTCTGCAGGCAAGCATACTGGAGCGGGAAGCCACTCCCTTCTCCAGGGGATCTTCCCCATCGAAGAATCAAACCTACGTCTCCTGCTTGGCAGGCTGATTCTTTACCACTGAGCCACCTGGGAAGCCCAAATTGTGCTTAACAATAGTCTAGCTATCAAATACTGTCAAGCAAGACTCCAGAGAAATGGATGTCTGCTCCTTTTTTTTTTTTTCCCCGCTTTGTTTGTTTGTTTTGGCTGCACTAGATGGCTTAGAGGCTCTTACTTCCCCAACCAGGATTGAACTCAGGACCTCAGCAATGAAAGCACACAGCACCAACCACTGGATCACCGGGGAATTCCCGGATGTGTACTCCTTTAAACATTAACATCATTATGATGTAAATAATCTGGGGGAAAATTGTATCTATCTGTTCACTAGATTTTTAAGGAGTGCTCACTCCATGAAGTGGGAGGGATAGAGGATGGGACCAGGCAAGCACAATAACTTCCTTCACAGAATTTACATGCCTGATACAGAACTGTAAAAAATAATAATACTGACGTGACTACAGCTACAACAAGGAACGAGCCTTTAAAAGAAGATGCTGAGGGTGAGAAGAAATTCAACTGGCAAGAGCGAGGAGCAGCAACGTCGAGAGATGGAGAGCAAAGACCCAGTAATGGGAGGCTAAGTCAGTGGGGAGGGGGTACGGCGGGAGCCAGATGGCAAGATTCACTGGGTACCCAGAGACCTCGGATCCTTTCCCAGCAATGCATGAAGACAGCACGCCTTTTCTTATAGGTCCCATCTGCAGTGGTTCAACAGCACTATGACCCTTATAACTTAAATTTTGCAACATCCAGAGATGATGTACAGTCCCACACAAAAAGAATCACAGGCCACGGTCCATTCAGAGTTTTGAGGTGATTTGATTTCCAGAAACCCTTCAACATTCTTCCTCCAGTCTTGTTTAGAATTTGTCTCTAGCCATCTGACAAGGAAAATAGTTGTTAGGAGTAAGTCAAACGTAAAAGGTAACTGGTAACATTCAATCCTATACCCCAAAGTGAACTAAGGAATCATCCTTGGGCTAGTAATTCTTCACGACACTCCTGAGGACACACACACACACACAGAGCCAAAACTTTGATCATCCAAAAATCACAAGCATTCACACACACACACACACACACACACAGCCAAAACTTTGATCATCCAAAAATCACAAGCATTCTTCCAGATGAAATTTGTTGGAACTAATTTTCTGGTGTCACAAGTCAAATTTTCTTCCAAAGTCACCCTTAAAAGTAAAAACTCATACAAAACATGAAAACTAATTAATCTAAATACAGATCTACACTGAAATCTTGAAAATACACACATCTGATACAGCCAAGATGGCTGTCACCATCACTTTTTGTGTGTTCGGCTGTATTTATAGATACAGTGTAGGTAGCTCCGTCTTTATCTCTCTCTATAAATACTTACACTGGCAATTGTCAACCAGATCGTGGGGAATTAAAAGCAATTTGTAGGCGTTTAAAAAAAATACCACACTGTCTGTTATTCTATCATAAATGTGTCAATATCTATGCACCCAGAGCAAGAAAGGGCAAAATTTTAATTACAAGTTGATATTCTATTACTGATAACTCAATGCCCTTTTATTGAGTAGAAACTGGGATACATGAATCTGCTCCCATAGGATACATACCGAAAGAAAATAAAAATCAGGCAGTTCAAACTGTACGTATGAAAACATCAATGCTGTTCAAGGTCAAAAGGACGTCACTTTGCAAAGAACCCACCTATCTTTCTCCTCAGACACTGCAGCCGAAGGGCTGGAGTAGCCGTGATACCTGTACAGAGTCTGAAGACATGGGGCTCATGTAATGCCTGAACAACAACCTGTGCCTCATTTTTCAAACGCACTTTTGTTCATCTCAGGTCACAACTGCAATGGGCAGAACAATTTAATTCATCACCTTTTGGGCAGGGATCCACACTGAAAAACCCACATCCAGAGAACAATTTGGCTCAATTAATGGGCTTTTCTCAGAGGACGCTCACGATGAAAAGCATATGGAACCAGCATAGCATGTTCTTTCTACAATGAAATGTTGACTTCCAGTATGGGAAACGAACCCTAGAACTAAGCATGGGTTCATTGGGAAATCACTGAATTAACAGAATATGTGGGTTTGTTGGAAAATCACTGAATTAATAGAATATGGCCAAAGAAATCTTGCAAAGTCCACCTTTGTAAACCAATGCTATTTTAAAAAACTTAAACATAAGGCTTCACAATACACCAGGAATGTATAACGTAAAAGGAAAAAATCTCAGTCTGCCTCCCCTAAAGAGAGAACAAGCTCTACGAAACAATGAGGTTCAGAAGTCTCATGCTTATTATGTTAGAAAGCAATGCTTTTTCCCTGTGATGTGTGGCATTCCGGACATGCTTTTGGTAATGTCCCAAATGTCACGTGAAGAATGAAAGCTCAGAGACAGAGCATTCGGTTTTGGTTATGACACCGCAAGGTTTCTCAATAGCAGCAGCATTCTTATTTCTGGCCACATTAACTCGCTGGTGTGTGTGTGTGGGGTGGGGGGTGGGTGGGTCCTGTCCTGTGCACTGTAGGACTTTAGGAAGCATCTCCAGCCTCTACCCACTAAGTGCCAGCAGCAACATCCCTCCCTATTCTGATAACCACAAATGTCACCAGTGCCAAATGTCTTCAGCGGGGCAAGAAAGAAACAAGAAAATCACCTTTAACTAAGAAGACTGCACTACTGCAATCATACTGTTTTATACTTAAATGTCACTTGATTATATCTGAAGACTGTCACAATACAGTTGATACCCTTATAAAAACATATCAAGCTTGAAAAGAGATAAGGCATTTTCAGCCTCCTTATCTCCAACATCTTTGTAATCTGTAAAACACATCTAAAACTTTTTAAACAGAAGGGAAAACTAAAATGAAAAAAAAAAATAGAAAGAAAGAAATCACCAATGTCTTGGTCTTCTCCCACTCTTATTATCACAGGGGTGATTAAAAAAAAAAAAAAAAAGCTTACATTTTATGGAGACGACCAAACAACATCCTATCGTGTAAAATCTCATAAACTTCAGTAACTGGGTCTAGGAAACATTGGTCCCATTTCTGAAAGATAAATAAATTCCCTCCTCTTGCAGTCTGACACCTGCTACGATTTTTCTTTCAATAAATTCCTGTAATGTAATCTGCCCAATAGAAAGTCAGGGATAAAAAAAAAAAACCAAAAGGGACAAGGAGGCAAAATGACAAGTTTAATTTGGAAAATATGACTGGGTTTCAGCCTGTGTTCAATTGAGATGGAAAATGGTCGCATCCCGTGTGGTTCACATCTACCTGCCTTTGCCACCTCTGGTTTTCCTGAGCTCTCGTGGCGGAGCTGCCTTAGAGAAGGGGAGACCAGGCATGCTATGTCAGCATGCCTGCAAGGTTTCTGGGGTATGCTCTCAGGGGAAAGAAGCGCGAAAGAGAGTCAAAAGGCAACAGCATAAGCAGTGGGGTGGAGGCATTCGAGTGAGCTATGCACCTCTGCGTTGTCCTCCACCGAGAAATGAGCTGTGTCACTTAACCTCTCGCCTCATGCTCCTTACAGCAGCAGAAGGATGGCTAGTAATCTATCACCTGGCTCATTTATCTTCCTCCACAACTACATGGAAAACTCTCCATCAGAATCAGATGGGTGGCTGACAGAGAAAGAACACCCAAGGTACAGAGGGCTTCTGAAAGAGCCCTCTCCCACGACCTCCCAGGCCCCTTCATTTTGAGCACAAGTACACTGCACTTTGAGAAGTGAAAACACCCAACTTAACCAAATAATTCTGAGATCTTTATAGATGAATCTTATCTCCTGTTTCTATTAAATGTAAACGACCGCCAGTACAAGAAGAAGATAATCCGATTTACAAACCATAGAAATGACACAACTTTAAAGGAGGCCTCAATTTTATAAAGCAAGGAAATCCTATACTGAGCTTTTAAACCTAACAGACAAACCACACCAAATACAGCCCCAGGGTTATTTTGTCCCCGTCATGCTCAAAAGGCATCATTTTGCAGACTCAGATGGTTAGCAGCAAACCACAGCCAGTTCCCCAATGAAATCATGTACTTCTCAGAACCCAGCCAGCACTGCCGCATAAATGGGATAGAGGGCTTCTGGCTGACACTCATGGCCAAGTTCATCCTGCTTCAACGGTACAGGATATAACCCTTCTCCAAACACCCAAGTGGGAGACTTGCCCGCTTGGCAAAGACAGTCTTCAGTAGGCCTCTCCCCACACTGAGCTCCCAAAACACACTGGCTAATGGAATTCCAAGGGTCAGTTGAGAGTTCTGCCTTAAAATGTGGGGCGAGTCTTACAAAGATGACAACAGGCACAGACCTGCTGTCCGGATCCGACAGATGTACCAGGAGACCAGCCATATTTCCAGTTAGGCAGGCTTTAATTTCCTGGGGAAACTCTCAGCATTTTCAATAGAAGAAAGCCAGAAAAAAAAAAATCAATTTTTTTTCTTCATGCCTGGGAAGCTAACGTGCCTACCGATGGAAAAGATCAAACGAAGAGAACAAAAAATAGAATCCTGAAATGCAATTCGGCTGCTTAACTGTGGAGCTTCCTGTCATCAAAAATAGAATCCAGACACTTGATGGTCATATGAATTCATGCAGTGACCTGTCATGAAAGATGGCAAATTATTTTCAAGATAAAAGCTAGACACGGCATGTCACCTGTGTGCACTATAACGTGGGTCAAAACAGAAGCAATGACAATGTCTACAAATCTTGCTTTATTCTCTCCACTTTGTTTTTATTTTCAATCCCATACCACCATGAACACTGCTAGGACTTCCTGGGGAGAAGGAATGAGATAGGTCCTCTAAATAACTGTAGTCCACTTTGAACACTGAACGCCATAAAAAGTACCAAGAGTTTAAATGCAGAATAACGTTACAAACTGGAATTATAAGAGCACATTCAGGTGCTTAATCGGGAGCCAAGGTGAGATTCACCAACTGCAACCACTCATTCCACTCCATCGCCCATTCTTGGTTTAACCATCCTCAAAATGGCCTTTTTTGAGGCCTCAAAATGACCCTGTAGACCTGTACCTCTCCAACTTGAAAGTGTCTGCAAACCACCTGAGACTCTTGTTTTAAAGCAGTTTCTATTCTGATTCTGGGTGGGGCGCCAAGTCTTGCAGTTCCAACAAGTTTCCAGGAGATGCCCATGCCCTTGGTCCAAAGATCAAGCTGTGCACAGCCGGGAGCTCGGTAACTATGGAAACACTGTGGGCTCCCTACGGGCAGCCTTCTCTGTCTTATCAAAGAGCGGCAACCTAATTAACCTGAGGGCTGAGTCAGGCTGGAGCCAACCCAGTCCCAGGAACTGGAGTCCTCTCTGATAGAAACAGGTGTAGGGTAGGCACAAGGTCCAGCTTGAGCCAATGATTTTTACGGGGAAGTCAGCTGGACTTCCCTCCCAGCTTCGCTCCCGCGGCAGCCTCTGCCATGTGAGTCTGGGCTACAGGGGGCCGAGGGAACCATCTGAAGGCCAAGGACAGAGGTGAAAGGGCATGTACAGAAGACCACAGAATGAATGCAACATGAGAGCCCAAGATAAAAGGTCACAAAGCTATGAGCCACAGGCCAAATCCAGACTGCCATCTGTTTTTGTAAATAAAGTTTTATTAGAGCAGAACCATGCCCATCCATCTACTGTTTATGGTTAGGTTTATGCCTCAGTGACAAAGATGAGAAGTTGCAGCAGAGGCCATATGGCTCTCCAAGCCTCAAGTGTTTATAACCAGGTCCTCTTCGGAAGAAGTTTGCTGACCCCTGGCCTAGATCGTTAAATCAACTCCCCATATGCTTCATGCCATCCTGCATTTCACCAGTGTGTCTGCTGCAACAGCCTCCTCCCCTGTTGGACAATACACTCCTTAGCTATCTTGTTTACTACTATCTGCCAGTTCTGAGCACAGTACCAGGCCCATAGGGGCTGCACAATGGGTTGCGAAATTTGTAATTAAGCTCCAATGTTTTAATCAAGATATCTGCAAGTTTGTGCTCCTTTCTCTGGCTCAATATTCAGTGTTTAGACTATGCTAAAAATGACAGTTCTTAATATAACCTCCTATTAATAGCAATAACCTGCCTTTCATCTTCCACAAATACCACTTCCTTCCTCTCCGATCGGTTACAGGCAGGACAGAATGGGGCTGCCAAATCCGGATTCACTGTATCCAGAAGCAATGCAGCCCGGGGCCTGGAAGTCCAGGTCAGAATTTGCACGATCGCCAGTCCTTCGGCCAACAGCAGGATGGACGGCCTGCTCTCCAGCCAACTTGAGTCCACAGCAGAGAGAACACACAATAGTGGGCGGCCTTCTGTGAGCCCAAGAGGAAACATAAATTTTGGATAAAGGAAGAAAAGGAAAAAGAAGTAGGAGACCCCAGGATGATAAAAGGCCCAACTTCCTACAGCAAAAGAGCTACCAGAGGATATCCTAGAGAGAACTCGGAACATTATGATACAAGTATCTTGTTGCAAAATGCTATGATGGAAATGGATGCTTACTAGTTATTTTCGAAGATAACGAGTTTTCTTGACAGAATTAGCAGTGGATACATTCCTTTTACTGTATTTTTGTAGCCTAATAGCACAATGATGAAGAAGGGGAAAAAACGACAACAAAAACCATGCAGTATAGAGCTGGAACTTGGCTAGAGTTCCTGCTTAGGGATGGGGGTAAATAATTTGGCCTCGGTTTTCTAATCCAAAAAATAGACATAATACTAACACTTCTCTTACACAGTTGTTGAGGGTGAATACTCAATAGATGGTAGCGATATATCATTGCTGGTATTTTTAAAGTAAAGAACACATAGAAATCATTGAAATACATTACCTAGCAACCTTTATCTTTTAAAAATTTTACTTCTATCTTTCCGTACACACTGTTGACATTATCAAAAAGGAGTCTCCCCTACCCTGTATTATATACCTGTGCCCAAAAAGTTATATATAGTTGGTTTTTTTTAATTGGAGTATAGATGTTTTCAAGTCTTGTTTGTTTCTACTGGACAACATGAATCAGCTGTAAGGATACATATATCCACTTCCTCCCGAGCCCCCCTCCCACCTCCCAATCCCACCCCTCTACGGTCATCACAGAGCACGGAGGTGAACTCCCTGAGCTACTCACCAGCTATCTATTTTATACATGGTGGTATATATACGTCAACGTTACTCTCCCAATTTGTCCCACCTGTCTCAATAATATATAGTGGCTCATTAATCTATGCCAGGCTATGTCTCAATATTCTTCCTCAAAGAAATGTGAATAAGAAGTAGACAATTTCGATATGAGGCCTTTCCTTTGGGGAGAAGGTTGGCAGCTTCACTCAGCAAGTAAAGAAATACCCAGGAACAGCAAATATCATGTATCTTTCAGCCCACTGCTAGCACTGCTCTAAAGCCTTTATTTCTCATTACACAGCTCAGAGTCACAACCTAAGCACCTTCAAGACACAAGCTTAGTTTTGTGATGTTTGCCGCTAAGTCACTTCAGTCGTGTCCGACTCTGTGCGACCCCATAGACGGCAGCCCACCAGGCTCCCCCGTCCCTGGGATTCTCCAGGCAAGAACACTGGAGGGGGTTGCCATTTCCTTCTCCAGTGCATGAAAGTGAAAAGTGAAAGTGAAGTTGCTCAGTCGTGTCCGACTCTTCGCGACCCCATGGACTGCAGCCTACCAGGCTCCTCCGCCAATGGGATTTCCCAGGCAAGAGTACTACACTCATAATTCCTCATAATCGTCATTTCCCTGTCTTGGGTGGATGTCCACTGTGCCCCCCTTACCAGGTCCATGCTCGGCCCTGGTGCTGAGGGGCAGAAGCACTGGGATGGGCCTGGATTTTGTTCCTTCTCAACACCAAAATTGAGTCAGGGCTTTTAATGAAGGCAGGTGAAGACAGAACAAATACTACGGGTTTTTAGCTAGTTTAAAAACCACATACTAGGCAAAAGAAATACAAGTGGTTTTAAGTACAGCGTAACTGGATCCCATTCATTTCCCACAATTGTACTAGTTTTATAATTTGTGAAGGAAAGGGGTATAGTAATGCCTAGAAACCTGAAAGCTGGTTAAGAGTAAAATGTAAATTACTTGATGTTACTGTGATGTTTACGGGAAAGAGAAAGTGTCTTAAAGGGCTCAAGTTTATGAAATGGACTGAGCTGATGTGTCAGCTTTAGGTAACGAATAAACGTAATCAGTTCCCACTAAACTCTAGGCACTAAGAAAATGTGGTTCAAAGGGTTAAGTTCTAAGAGTGGAACACGGTAAAAATGGCTGGCGGGATCATTTCTCTGAAGACAATTAAAGGAAGTGCAGAAAATGACGCAGAGCAGACAGGAGTACTGTCCTACGGGGGCTTATGGGCAGGCCTTCCTGGGAAGGTGAAGTTTGAACAGAGACAAGAACTGAGTGAAAGAATAAGTTCCATGCCCTGCGGTGAAGGTCGGGGTACAGGGTGAAGAGGGAAACGTGCTCCAGACAGCAGAGAGTAAGAGCAGGCTAGTGAGTCTGTTCCAAAGAAGGGTTCTCCTTGGGTCCCAGGACAATAACACGCACACTTACTCCCTCCATACTTACTCGCTCACTCACTCCAGCTGCAGCACGTGGGATCTAGTTCCCTGACCAGGGATTGAACCTGAGCCCCCTGCACTGGGAGTGCTGAGTTTCAGCCACTGGGTCACCAGGGAAGTCCCAAGGGTAACAACATTTTATTCAAAAAAGTTGCTTTCCTGGATCCCCCTGGTGGCCCAATAGTTAAGATCCAGCTCTGCCAATGCAGGAGGTGCGGGTTAGACTCCTGGTCAGGGAACTAAGATCCCACGTGCTTCATGGCAAACAGTTTCTTTTTTAAGGTTGCTTCTTATAAAGCGGGTAGTGTTCAAAGATAAATTGAAGCATTAAAAAAATTTTTAAGAGTTTATTTAATCAAAAGTCAACTCATATAGGACAATATTTACTGGCAGGAGCTGAGGAGAGGCTTTCATAGAGAAAAAGTAGAAACAAAATAAGGAAATTACTGATTGGCTGAAGCCCAGCAAGTTGTTTGTGATTGGTTGGTGTTAAGTGTCAATTTCATAACCCTGAGGCATGTGCAGGTTTGGCTTTGGGTTTGCTACACAGGCCACTAGGGCATCAGCCCCAGCTCAGTCTCATGGCCTCTTTAATTAATATGACAGTCGAATAGTGGGTAAGTAGGGGCTTCCCTGGTGGCTCAGAGGTTAAAGCGTCTGCCTCCAATGCGGGAGACCTGGGTTCGATCCCTGGGTTAGGAAGATCCCCTGGAGAAGGAAATGGCAATCCACTCCAGTATTCTTGCCTGGAGAATCCCATGGATGGAGAAGCCTAGTAGGTTACCATCCCAGGGGTCTCAAAGAGTCGGACACGACTGAGCGACTTCACCTCACCCTAGCCAGGTCCATGAATAAGTGAAATTTGGGTATGATCTGGTTCTTTATTGGCTTTCTAGTTGTTGTGGCATACACTAAAACTAACCATTTAACCACTCTCCAGGTGTCCAGCTATTTCTATTACATCCCTTCCTTTGGAAAGGCCTACAGTACTCTCCCAAGTGACCACACGCAACCAGTCACATCTGCATTTCTTTCCAGTCCCTTCCACACAGCACCTGGAATGCAGCAAGAGGAGTGATTATCTGTCAACCAGACTTCCTTTAAAAACACTCCCTTTGCAGCTCCAAAGCCTTGGTTACCAAGGACAGCACCCTTCTGGTTCAGGTCTGTAATTTCAAAAGCAGGGGATCACAAGAATTACAAGCACCAATGCCCTGACCTTTCGGGAGCATTTCCACCACTGGGGACCAAGTGAAAAACCAACTCACCTATTATAGTGTGGGAGCAGACTGCAAAATTTCCCAGTCCCATTCTCATAGCCACAGAGTTCTCCTCAAGAAGTCATTAACAGCATTTACAGAAGGATAAAAGGATATTTAGAGAACTGGGCTTTCCCCAGGAAATGAGGTAGCTTTTTGACTCACAGTATAAAAGAAATCAATGAGAATCAGTTGGCCAGCGATATAAAGTATATGTTAGACAAAAAGAAAGGAGAGGTAGAGATGGTTTAAATCACAGCCATATTCAGGGGATGGCAGGGCATTTCCCGCTCCTGCCCTCCAATCCATTCATGGTGACTAATTCAAGTACAGCCTTTTCAAAACCTTAAAGGGGCAGAGGACTCTATTTTAGACATCTTCCTTGTCCATGTAATTTCTGAGTTCACAGCTGAAACAGACAGACATTTGCAGATTTTACTAAAGGCATATGGCATTTACATACTATTTCCTATCTTCTCTATTCTTTGTTCAGAGGGATGTTATACTCCTTATTAGATGAAGCTGGGAAAGATTCACTGCTATCTCTCTAGCTGGTACATCACACAACTAAAAAACGATAGAGCTGAATGTCAAATCCAGGTGTTTTAGGAGTACCATGATGCATCTGAGGGTAATTAAATATAAATACATTAATAAAAATATTTTATCTCCAGTCAAATATTGACTTCTTCCTCATTTGTAACCTGATGAGTAGAAATACATCTGTGTCCTCACAACATCATTTAGGAACAACTTTTCTTTCCAAGTGAGTCTCCCAACAACGCACTGCCCTTTGATGTTGACATCAAAATTTCTACCCACAAACCGACCAGCATACGTAGAAACCATCCTTCTCTCTGCACCCAATGCAAAGACTTTCTGTCAAGCTTCTTTCTTGAATCATATCTCCAGCACGCTGCCTCTACTCATTCCTTCCCTGCTTCTCATTCATCACTGGCCAAGCTATATAGGAGGGGAAATACAGGAGTTCTATAAACCAGGGGTCCCCAACCACCTGAATACAATGCCTGATGATCTGAGGTGGAGTTGATATAATACTAATAGAAGTAACATGCACAATTAAATGTAAGTGCTTGAATCATCCCACCCAGCCCGGTCTGTGGAAAAACTGTCTTCCACAAAACCGGTCCCTGGTGCCAAAAAGGTTGGAACTGCTGCTACAAACTGCTTATTACTCAAAATTTTCCTGCCTCAATTTTACTGATCACTAACACTGCATTATGTCTTTTCTCAGGGTGTGATAACCTCCTGGATCAATATCTGTTTGGGTTCTAGACTTCAATCTGAAAAGCAACCTTAATTAAACAGCCCTTGTGAGCAAGATACACATAACTGCTATTTGAAGAGGTGTTTGTGGAGCTCTCAGGATCCTCCCAATATTAACATATCCAGAGAAAGTTTGTAGGAGGAAAGTGTGTTACCAGACTTCATACATGGCTCACACCAAGGCAGGGTGTCATTCTAGCAAGATGCAGAGAACCTGCAAGACGAAGAAGATGAGTTGGGCACAGAGTGACTGCCAGGCAACGTGGCATGTTCATCCCTTAAACACTCCATTTCATTCCAAGGTACCCGAACGATAATAGACTTTATTCTAATTGGATTGTCTGCAATGAGCCAATTTAAGTGCTAAATGCTGCGAATTATTCAGCCTGACATAGCAATGCACTGATGTGAGCCGCTGCAGGGCAGGAGGTTTGTACAAAGCGTAAGTTCCTGAAGCATAAGGAGGAGCCTCGCGCATCTAACTTGGCAGACCTCCACCGCAGATTCAGACTGTCTGCACAGCTGCAGGAGACCCAGAAAGCATCGGCTGCCACCTTGACCCCAAACACATCTGCCATCAGCCCGGATGGCTGATTCCATAGCGTCACAGGGGCAAAGACAGGTCAAAGGCTTAAGAGGAGAACGAATGGCTCAGAGCACAAGGAAAGATTTTCCACAGGGAAGGACATCCTTCACCATCACTCTGGGTTCTGTTATTTTCACATCACATTTTAAGAATTTTAAAACATTTTTAGACTTAAATTTTTAAATTTCAGAATGTTTAAACTCATGAGGGTGTTGGCTAGAGGTTTAAAATTAGTGTTTAAAAGCTTGAGATTTGGAATGGAAATCGATCCATCACATGCCAAGGCAAGTTACTTAATACTTCTATACTTCAGTTTCTTCATTAAAAAAAATGGGCATGATAAAAGTGTCTACACTGCCCCAGACTAGGATGAAGATTTAAATATACATAGGGATTCTACACATGTAGAGCCTAACATAAGCTAGTGATTAAAATGTACAGTATAGATACAGATGTATAATGTATATATTATCTACAGAAACATATAACAATTAATTGGGAGTTTTCTCCCAAAACAGATTTAAAGAGAAATAACTAGACAACATCTACAGAACTCCATCTGGAACCTAAATGATCACTATTTCATGTTACAGGACACAAAAGAAGGTGCCTGATTTGAACAGGAAATTTTCTTCTCAGCACAGTTCTGCCGTGGCTTCTCCTGTAGAATTTATTTATAAAAAACACTGGAGGGGGAGGTCAAAATAGATGGTCTCTAGGGTGCCACTTAGCACTAAAATTAGGATTTTCAAAATCAATTTATAACTATAATAATCTTGTAACTAAAATGATTTCCAACACTTCCCTAGTCCTGAATCAAGCTATATTTTCATGAAATACTATGGCTCTCTACACAGAGCCCACAGGAAGTCTAGGTCATGGTAAAAACTCAATTTACAAATGCCAACAACAACAACAAAAAATACAGAGCCAGCTTTGAATGGCTCAAGAGAGAACGTTCCTTCAGTTTCCTGACTAAAGGGTTAATTAAAATCTCTTCCATGTCAAATGCAACTGATGCAACTCGGGCAGAGGGATTGAAGTGCCATAATATTCCTATCTGACTGAACAGTGCTTTCTGTATATATTCTATTCATAAGAATCAACAGTTGAATAGTTTGACAATTTTTTCCTTATATGTGCTAAGTCACACAAACCTAGTCACGTTCATTCAAGAATGGGCCGTGATTATTTGTGCTGTTCTCTTAGGAGCTGTGAAAGCAACCTAAGCCACTTTAAATTCAGAGTCACTATGTGGCATTTCCTATATTATTCAGATTTGGGTGTGTGTCTGTGTGCACTCGCCTAGTCATGTCTGACTGTTTGCAATCCCATGGACTGTAGCCTACCAGGCTCCTGTCCATGGAATTTTCCAGGCAAGAATATTGGAGTGGGTTTCCATTTCCCACACCAGGGGATCTTCCCAACCCAGCAATCGAACTCCCACCTCTTTTGTCTCCAGCACTGGCAGGCGGATTCTTTCCCATGTGCTACATTCAGTTCCAGGTATCTGACTTTAAATCAAATGATAATATGAATGAAGCTTGGTAAACTCTAATAACATCTCCTAAGATATAGTGCTCTCGTTGAAAAATTCATTTCAATTTCCAGCCTATCTGAAAAATAACATTCCCTGAACTTGCGGGGTTGGGGAGTTCCTATTAAGCCTCACTCAGCAAAGTCCAAAACTATAGCTTCTGAAGAAGGATTCACAAACTTTGCTGTGCTAATCTCTAGAAACAGGCCAAGGAATAATAAGATGATGACAAATAAGATATATTCCGCAGCTCTATTTACAGAACAACGCCTTCCTGCAAGTAGAAGCCATCTCTTGCTAAGAACGGTAAAGAAACGTAAATACATTAATCAGGATTTCAGTTCAACTCCCTCACCACTGCCATGCTCCAGCCAACGAGAGAAAAATGAGAGATATTCCGAAATAATCTGTAAACACAGAACAAACCAAGCAGTTGAGAAAGACTGCCTTCCTTCAGAACACGCTGCAAGGGCAGGGAAGGCAGGGTTCATCTATAGAACTCTTTATCTTAAAATGCATTTTAAAATTCTGCCCACATAAAAATTATTTTGTAAGAAACAGATTCTCATTTTAAAAGAGTTAATCTAGCCATGTTTAATGAAACCAAAATGAATCCCTTATAAAGCCTGTTTCTTCTTCCCCACCCTTTCCCTCCTCCTCTTCAGGGCAGAGGTAGCAATTTTTTGGGTGTATTTGTATGTGTACATATACATACACATACACACTTCCTTATCTCTCTACTGTCAGTTGCTCAGTCACGTCCAAATCTTTGCAATCCCATGGACTGCAGCTCTCAAGGCTCCTCTGTCCATGGAATTCTCCAGGCAACAATATTGGAGTGGGAAGTCATTCCCTTCTCCAGGAGATCTTCCCGACCCAGAGATCGAACCCAAGCCTCCCACATTTCAGGCAGATTCTTTACAGTATGAGTCACTAGGGAAGCCCTATCTTTGTATAACTCATTTAAATATTAAGGTAACACATCTTTTCTTGAGGATCCATCTTTCACTTGGTATTAAGCTAGGAAGAAGACTGAGCTAATAAAATCAGGCAGGTAGTTCACTTCAAAGAAAAAAGACACTCATGTCATTTCAGAACAACATCTTTACTCATGATGATAAAGCTGGTTCTTACTTAGGAAGAATACTATCAGATGCTTAAATAGGAAAACAAGGGGATGGGCAGATACCTCCCTCCTACACGGCTGTCTTTACAGAGGAAAAGAGACCTCAACAACGATGACAACCAGATGGCAACGAACTGCTGAACAGAGCCAAGCGTCCCCAACATGGGCCTATAAAATGAGCAAGGAGCAGAAATCTCAAATCCCTGGAGGCACTGATTTGGACTGGGTCTCAGAGTAAAAGACTCATCTTCAAGAACATCAATGAACCTTATATCTGATTCCAACGCAAAATCACAAAGAAATGATACGTCAAGTAAAATGAACTCCTTCCAACACAAGAAAAGTGGGTCAGAGGACTTTAAAAGCCAGGTATCAGTGGCATCTTTATCTTGACCTTCATCCGATTTCTGATCTAACATCTGTGACAGAACCATCTGCCTGAGACCTGGTCCACTGAAGATGGGGACTGAAATGCCTCCGATGAGAAGCAAGGCAGCTCCACCACTCCCGTTTCTACTCAGAGAGGGAATAAACCGGAGCCTTTGTGCTCCCACTGTGAAATACACCCAATTAGCCTGGAAAAGGAGGAAGTTTTCTTTCTGTTATAGCACAGACACAAAAGAAAATGCTCTATCAGACTTGGGCTAATCTCTGAGGGCTGAACTTTTGGGCTAATCTTTGAGAGCTGAGCTTTTCTCATAAGACCATACCTCTCATTTTACATGGCTTTGAAAAAAAACAGACATTCCCAGTGGTGACGAGAAAGCGCTGGAAAGAACTGACAGCTGAGAGCATTCCCTCAAAGGTTAGTAACATAATGGAGGACACTGATTTGAACTTAGATGAACAGGACAACAAGAATCTAGTCAAGGTGTTACCTTATTGAGGAATATGCTATAAACCGGAAAAAAAAAAAAAAAAAGGTCCAGACCACTGGGTATCCCTTCTTGGAGGATCATGAAAGCAAGACTGCAAAAAGACAAAGGAAAAGAAAACCCTGATAGAAATACCCAGAAAACTCTTAGCAACTGCTGAAGTCACATATCTGTAGGGTGGCTCTACCTTCACACAGTATATTTGTATGAGGTAGGAGAAAGTGCCCCTTGCTCTGAAATGTGGCCCTCATCTGCCCTTGGGCACTGCTCCTGTACAGTGACCATCCTGCCCAGCTGTCAA
Source organism: Capra hircus (assembly GCF_001704415.2). Lineage (NCBI taxonomy): Eukaryota > Metazoa > Chordata > Mammalia > Artiodactyla > Bovidae > Capra > Capra hircus. The sequence continues at coordinate 39,419,925 of NC_030829.1, forward strand.
CAGCAGCCCTTCTTTCACATGTAAAAGTCCATGTTATTTTCAGCCTGAGAGAAATCAGTAAAGAGAAAAGAAACTAGAAGAAAAAGAAATATTTTTAAATGGTGGGGGAAAAAAAAAATAACTTCAAACCTAGCCATCAAGCTATGACTTGTTTCAAATCCACGTAGTCCGTTTCCTCCCGGTAACCCAAAATACCCTAGCAAACCACTCTTGGAATAACTCTAGGCTCTGCATAATTTAAATGCTTTAGAAGAAACCCCTGACTGCATGGAGAATAAAGAAATGCCAACCTCCCAAACCTAGCTCCCAATTGACAAGAATAAGGGGAATTAAATATCAAAACTATGCAGATTATTCAAGTATATCAAACAAAAAGGCAAAGATCAAAAAAACAACCATGAAAGTTTTGGAAAAGACTGCCAGTCTTCTGTGCACCAGAATCAATCATAATGACAAATTCCGATGGATTTTTTTCTTTGCCTTTTTTTTTTTGATACATTAAAGGGTAATTGAGTCATGCTTAAGTGAAACTTTGCAGTTTGAGTTCAGTAAGCAAAGCCTAATTCTAAATGATGCTGAGATACTATGGAATGCAAATCCATAAATAATTTTTACATTTAAAAGGGAACCAAGAAAACACACTCTCTGATATATGAATTTCGATCTTTTCAGGGGAAAATTTCTCACCCAAATGAACAGAAGCCCTACTGTTTGGGTTTAGTTTTAGCAGTGCTAAGGGGCCATGACTATATTTAAATGGGAATTATTCATAAAGTACGAGCATATTCCAAAGCTGACTGTATATTGTTACATATTTTTGAAAAGTATCAGAGAATATTCTTAGAAATATACCTGCAAGGTTCCAAAAACACTCTAAAACACAGAAATCAGGATGGGGTCCTGACTACCTGTACCTTTCGCCACTCACAGAAAGGAGAGATTTGATTACTTTGGGAGGACATCAAAGGATGCACACCAACAATTTAAATAGAGGAAAGAGAGGGTGTAAATCATCCTGATGGAAAACGCACAGATTTACCAGGAGAGAAAGAAATGTAAATTGAAACAGCTTTAGAGTTACACTTCAGAGGTATTAAAATACAATGAAATTATAAAACTCAATTTTGGTGGAGCTCTAGATAAACAGGTACACACTGCCTGGCAATGAAACCGACTTCAATCTTTCTTAATGATTGAGCAGCCTTTAATAAGAGCTGTTCAAAAGCAGTAATTCCAAAGAAATAACTCGGGGAAAAAAGACATTAATTTATACCAAGAAATATTATATTTCATTATAGAGTAATGAAACTGAAGACAACCTAATGCTTCAAAATAGCGGAACAATTATACAAACCACGACACAGCAGCACCCTATGTGATGGTACTTAAGCTAATACTCTGCACACACAACCCTACTGAAAATTCAACCTATAGCTAGTGTTAATAACAGAGAGAAATGTATTTAAGTAAACATATTCGATCAGCAAGGAAAATGCAATTAAAGGTATTTTATATCGTAAATGTAAAAAGTAGCCTTGAAAGAAGGCTCAAATGGATAAATCCATCCAAATGTCTAGTGAAAATGAGTCACAAAGCCAGAGTCAGGAAATTTGCATTTAATGCGCATCCATTTTTATTCCCGTATCAACAAAGATTAATTGCACTTCCGTGTCTCAGGTGCTAAGTTAGATGCTTGGGAAACAACAGGAAAGAACAAAGACACAGGTACTGACCTCATCAAATTCCCAAATGCCTCTGTCCTCATCCTTTTGTCTTCAAGCAGAAAAAGGATTAGATATCACAGGTATAGAAGGAGTTTCAAAGAAGGAAGCAGAGGCTGCCATGGGGGAACTTGGAGAGACCTCGCCTCGTATGAGGATACAGGAGGGCTTTCCTGGAGATGCAGTGAGAAGTCGGGAGGAGTCCTTATCAAGGTGCAACAGCTCAGCAGTGAGAGCACAGGGCACAGCAGGTGGGGCCGGAGAAGTCCCTGGAAGGGCAAGGAAGTAGCCTCCTGGGGCTGCGAACAAGGCATAGGGGATGACCAGACTCAAGGATTTAACAGGGGGGGACATTGAGACCCAGCCAAGATGCAGACCTTTCCCCTAAAAGCCAAGGGGAGCCACTGGAGCTTTTCAGCAAAGCAGGGACCTGACAGGGTTTGCTCACTTCCGCTGGGCTGCGCTGCAGGGAGGCAGTAGCTTATGGAAGGAGCGGGTGCACAGGAGGAGCAAGACCTGAGGTTGTTCAAGGCAAAAAGAAAGGCTCGGATTAATCTCAGGGGTATCTTGCAGTCACAAAGTCAGCCCCAAGTCCTGCAGGAATGAGTTCATGTTCAGCTTCTTCAACACAGTCAAGAAAATACAGTAACTACTCCAAGAAAAGGAAGAGAAACACAACATTCAAAATAGAAATAGATTTAAGCAAGCAATTTCCAAGAGGGGAAAATGCAATGGTTAAAGATATAAAATTATGTTCAACCTCAAGAGCAACACAAGGAAGGTAGAAGTAAAAGAATGAGTTACCATTTCATACGCACTGGGTTGGTAACCATTAGAAAATCAGGCAAATAACTGGTACACTCACTGAATTCCAGATACAAAGGATGAAAGCATAATAGAGTGATATGACCATTCTGGGGGGCTTCCCTGGTGGCTCAGACAGTAAGGAATCCCACCACAGTGAATGAGACCCGGGTTCAATCCCTGGGTCAGGAAGATCCCCTGGAGGCGGGCATGGCAACCCATTCCAGTCCTCATGCCTAAAGAATCCCACGGACAGAGAAGCCTGGCGTGCTGCAGTCCATAGGGTCACACAAAGTCAGACACAGCTGAAGTGAGTAAGCAGCAGCAGCAGCGTGGTCATTTTAGCTAAGGACCAAGTAGACTGTGGTGAAATTCGGTAATAACCAAGGTCAATAGTAAAACTCAAGAAGCCCATTTTGGATGGATGAATACACAAATGCACAAACATGCACACACACACACATGGCTATTTCCCTCCTCCAGGGGATCTGTCCCATCCAGGGATCAAACCCATGTCTCCTGCATTGGAGGCAGATTCTTTACCTGCTGAGCCATCAGGAAAGTACACACAGACACACACACACACAGATACACACAGACAGACAGACAGACAGACAGACACACACACACACACACACACACACGTTCAGTCACTCAGTCATGTCCGACTCCTTGCAACCCCATGGACTGCAGCACACCAGGCTTCCCCGTCTTTCATCAACTCCTGGAGTTTGCTCAAACTCATGTCCATCGAGTCAGTGTTGCCATGCACCTCTACACATACACATCTTTATACATAAAAGGTCCATAAGGCAACAGGTATAAAGATCCTCATGGGAGCACTGTGAATGAAAAACACAAGTTATAGACGACCAAGGGGCCTTTTCCTGTAGGAATGGGTAAGCAGAATGGGGTGGATGGATGCATGGAACACTACACAACAATCGAAAGCAATGAGCACGTAAGATGTAAATAAAACAGTGGAGAGAAATTTTCAAAGCTGGCATTGATTGAAAGTGCACAATAACAAATTGAGTTCTAAACACAAAACATGCAGGTGAATTAAAACCATTACTAGTGAGGTTCTTTGGAAAAGAAAAAAATGCAATCAAAATGAAGGGAAAAAAATAATGAATATAACATGTAGGATCTTTTCACAAAATGAGTATGATAACACAACATTAAGTATCTGATGCCTTCTGAATCTTAGGCCCAAATTTTACAAGTTAAATTTCTAAATTATTTTGAAATTAACTTTAATATTTTCCAGTGATAAATATCATGGTACCAATATTAGCAACTGTATTTTTCTAATAAATCTTACCAATTCAAGATTTTTTTAAATGACTGTACTACCTTTCACATCTTAACTGCCCAGTACTAAAAATGTAAAAACCTGAGCTGACAGAGATTCATATTAGCTTGCTAGAAAGGGTACATTTAGCCTGAGAGAACAGTTCCCTTATGGTCCCAGAAAATATTTACGTAACTTGTATCATTTCCTTAACTTCATAACAGGAAATCTGAAATATCTGGTAACTGATTTCTGATTTTTCACGGAGTATGTGAGCTCCAACACGCTAAAAAAATTATCACAAAATCGGCCAAGGACTGATGCCAAGAATAGCCTTGCTATTAAAAGTACCTGGTTATTCAAAAGGGGTGGGAAAAGCCATTTCAATATTACTCTTCGAAAACACAAAAGCCTTTTTAGAGTTTCTGAGAAAAGACGGTATTAAGTGCCAAGGAAAGTCAAGGAAAGGAACAGCCCATGTCACGTTTCATGGGGTGTCACATTGCAGGGCAATGTTTCAGGGCCCCTGCCTTGTCAGTCTTCACACAATGTCCAGCATTCAGGGACTTGGGGCCCTGTGTGTAAGCACGAGCCCCTGAAATGATTTAAGTCTGCAACCATAGCAACATAATTAATGCTCTGTCTTTTAATGTCAGTATTATTCATTTTTATGTAGATTGGTGGTAACTTCTGCCTCACCAACAGATTCTCATTATGTCTGCTTAAGCACATAAAAATCAAATTAATTCATGTTTGCTTTCTTCCTATCTGCCCTTAATTCCTGCAGAGAAGAAACACAGAAGCAGAAGGGTCCAGGGTTTATTACTGTGCTGAGTCACTAAATTATACAGGATTGAACTGCTGATCCTAAATTACTCACGATTTTAACCATGCCTTCCAAAGTTTATACTCAGAATTGGGGTCAAATGCACCCTGTGACCCTCCCGAACATATGTACCATTACTAGATTTCCATTTCTAGGATACTGATTTTAAATATGGATTTGAACCTGTCCCTGTTGAACACTTAGAAAGGAAACAAGTTCTTTAGCTTTTACTACAATTGAGAAAGAAGTTCCAGAGACAAGTCTGATTTCAGATAAAATCAGAGCAGCTCAGGATTTTCCCAAGGTGGAGCGTGATCATCTGTGTTCTGATTACAGGAGCTTTGATTTGCACTTGGCTTATGGTTCTACCTGGTGTTTGGAGTAGCCATCCAAACTGGAAATATAAATTTGTAAAATAAAGTAATTTTTTGCACTTCTCTTCAGGAGAGTTTTGCCTAATAAAATGACCTACAATAAAGATACACGCATTCAAAGATGACATGCAGATTTCATCTCAGCATGGAGCCAGTGTGCAGAGCAATGCTGAGAAGAATTAGGAAGGTAAATCGGGCTCTGCTAGGAAGACAGATCCACTGGTAAAGAATCTTCCTGCAATGCAGGAGACCCCAGTTCAATTCCTGGGTCGGGAAGATCCGCTGGAGAAGGGATAGGCTACACACTCCAGTATTCTGGCCTGGAGAACCCCATGAACTATACCGTCCATGGGTCGCAAAGAGTCAGACAGGACTGAGCAACTTTCACTTTCACTTCCTTGAGCACAGAGAAAAAGGAAATACTTGTAGGATTAATCTAGGATTAAGTCTTTCCAATTGCTGGGCTTAAAATGAATCTTTGAGACCCACTCTTAAGCTTTTCTCAGCAACAATACAAACCAGGCATACTCTGTAATGAGTATTTATTATGGAAGACCATTCATATGAAAGAAGAGAAGAAAACTGAGAAGGCAGGAGCACACCGAAACAGAAAAGGCTACCGCCAAAACAAGAAAATGCTGTATAATTTCAAACTTTGTGTGTTTTCAATTGTCCAACTCAAGCGTGCAATCACATCACTTAGTGGATCAGTCAATTCTGTTTCCTATTAAGGGAGAAAAACAGAGCTCTTTCCAAAAAGAAAGCTCAACACTTTTCTTAAAATGTTTAAGCCAGAAGTAACAGTAGTCAGACCTTTAAAAACCTAACTCAAATAGGTTGACTACTATGAATACAATCTCATGATATAAAAATTTCAGGAACTAAAATGTTTTCTTCAAATATGATTTAGTTTCTCTAAACTTTACTTTCTCCATGATAAAGAAAAATCCTTTCCAACTCTAATGATAACACATGCAACCTTGAAGCTAAATGAAAACTTAAGAACTAAAGCTAAGTACATTTACAGCTCTCTAAAATTAAACACATTAATGAGAAAATTAATATTCACATGGTTCTTTCTGAAGAGCATATTTCCTCCAAAACACAGAGGATTTGCTTCCTGAAAACACAAAGACTATCTGAAGTGAGTATTCAAATATTAAATATGTTTCACTTCTTCTAGACAAGTATTTGGAAAGTCAAATGGACACTGAAAAGAGTAAAGAATTATTGGTTCTTTCTTTAACTTCTACTGACAGCACTGAAAGTTCCCTAATAGTACCTCTGTTTATTCCACAAGAGCAAGACTGGAAATCAACTACAATTGGGCAAATATCTGAATTCTGTAGGTTTCGTTTCAGAATGTATAGATCTTTCATTCAGATAAATGCCAAAGCCTGGAAAAGATTCTCCAAGATTCACTTAAGACACTTGAGTTCTGGGGATTAACGTTAAGCGTATGACAAAGAAATGGTTGAACTAGGAAACTACGGCAAGCAAATGTTACTTAAAGAACCACCTACATCCTGAGAAGAGGAAAGTTCAATCCGGGAAATTAAGTTTGGAAGGCAGACAAAGAATCCTGAGGACTGAACAGAATCAGAAGACAGAAGGGGAAGCGATCTTAAAAGAACTAAACAGTCACCAGACATGTGCTTGGACAGAAGATTCTAATGTGTCTCCTGGAAAGTACATGGCAAGTCTATTTAAAGGAGCAGAAATTAATCTTGGAGTCCTGGGTTCACAGGGTACCGGCCTTATGATCACAGGCAAGCCCCTATACTTCTCTAACCTCAGTTGACCCTAATGAAGTAGACATGCCCAGCTTAGCTCTCATCGAGTAACACATATATGACTGTAACATATACTATACGGGTCATTGCAGTCAGACTACCCAAATCCTCTTCAAATGATTACGTCTGATTTTCAATTATGTATAGTACAGCACCTTTTGAGCAGGGAGGAGTCTTTTCCTTTAAGGAAAAAAAAAGGGGGGGGGAGTTTCTTTGAGGTCTTCCTAGTGCTGATAAAAGCCCTTCCTTCATCAAAGTGCGGGGAAAGATAGACAGCAGGAACCAAATGCACAATTTTCCACCCATTTACAACTTTGCTCTTGAGCATCAAAAAGAAAGTCTTTCTGATTAAAATCAAAGATCACTTTATACTTTGGTAATATTTAACATGTTAAATCTACTTGCCTGAGATGAAAACCAAGTGTAAAATTATGAGGTTGATTTTTGTCAACTGCAAATACATACACATGTGAAATGCCTATATATACATATACATTTAAATGCCAACTATACTCATATATATGCCTATCCTGGCTTTTACAGACTGGATTTACACCTTTGTAAACCACCTAGGGGTTGGCTTTTTTAAAAGACTACATTAAATTCTGAGTAACAATCTAAATGCAGTGAAAACCCCAGCTGTATGCTTGGGGATTATGTAAGAGTTAGAAAGCTGACCACAAAACTAGGTAGATATGAGCCAGAGGCCTGTGGGCATCTGACAGGAAGGTTTTAAATCCTATAAAAGAGGCAATCTATAGTCATGCTGCAAACGGCAAAACACTGTATCACAGTAAGTCTCAAAGGATCCTGGGAGGCTGCACTAGCACTGCCCACATTTGCTTGGGCCTGTAGGGAGATGGTTAGTCAAACGACATTAAAAAAAAAAAAAACACACAGCGGAAACCACAGGCCCTGCTTTTAGAGGCAGAAAACAGAGGGTGTTTGCACTTCTTTCTCTTGGCACAAAATTTTTCCTTTTCATGAGACTTTCACAGTCTCTTGAATCCTGCAGGGTGGTGGTGGGGGCGGGCAGGGGGTGGGGTAGAGGAGAAAAAAAAAAAAAAAAACCTACTCAGCTCCTTCTGGATGGAGACTTAAAATCACAGCAAGGCCTAGTTTCAAGTGGCGGGGACTGGCAGGGCTGAGGCTGAGGAAGTCCCACAGCTGCACTTGGGTGCCGAAGACGAGGAAGAACAGAATGAGGTTCTGCCGGTGCGGAGGCAGAGAGCAGCCCAGGCTGGATCTGTCCTGGGTATGGGCCAGTGGGGGTAGGTGGGGGAGCGGGGAATATCCAAAGCTCATCAGATTCTCTCAGCACCAGCAGGAGAAACTGAACAACCAGATGTGAAAAAGACTATTTACAGAAGCTACTCTTGCTGCCAGTACCTGAATGACATCCATCTTTCCAGATGACAAGTTTAAGTTAGTCCAGAAATGTGAGAAGACAGAACACATACATATTAAAAGGAAAGGGGTGGCAGAGGGCCTTCAGATTTTAATGACATGCTTCCTGTTAATAAAATATAAAAATAATTGAGTCTGTGCAGGACTGCCATATGACCCAACCGGAAGGCCGTGGACTTCATTTGGGGAAACCAGAGAATATTCATCGGTGTAATTCGGTGTGACTTGCTGATGTGCGTTAACAAAAACACGTACCTCTGGTGTGTAACTGTTTTTCACTGGGCTTCCTTAAGCAACCTGTATCTTTGTGGCTATTGTATTACATGCAGAGGGTACCATCACAGAAACAAGGGCACAGAAGTACAGGGGAAAGTCTAAGAAGATAAACTGCATTCAGATGGATGGATTAGCAAAGGCTTAGGGGAAGAGGTAGCTTCTGGGACTGCTAGGGAACTTGCATGTCCATGGCTAAGGGCAAGATGGAGGGACAAAGAGCAAGGGGAAAAGGAGACAGCTGGGGCATGGTCTGGTTTGTGTAAGAGATAAGGTGTCCAGATGGCGAGGTACACAGAAGATGCTGGAAGGTAACAAAACTGTAAAGAGCTTGGCAGATGTTGTATGTATATATGCTACTGACACACACATTCAACCGTAAGATTATGGCCAAGAAAAGTAGCTCTTTCTGGTGGAAAAGGGGAGCTTAGCTTGGGGTCAACGATGCTGCTTACTAAGGAGGTAGAGGGTCCTTTTTTGCCCACAAGGTAGACTGCAAGCTGCACCATTAGTGAGATATATGTCTACTTTGTTCACTGATATGTGCTAAATACAAAGAACACACCAGACAGGTATTATACACTCAAAAAAGATTTACCGATTAGGAAGAAAACCCCACTGGGACACAGCAGTAAGTTAATGATGACTGAGCGCTCCCTATGTGTTAATACTGGTAACGTACGAGCAATGTCTTAACTATTATGGTCCTTACAAATTTGTGATATGATTCCTTACACATTCAAGAACTCACACCCTATCTCCCTGAAATCAGGACAGATTCCATAATTGACAGTATCCTTAGCAACATGTGCTTAGTTGCTCAGTCGTGTCTGACTCTTTGCCACCCATGGACTGTAGCCTGCCAGGCTCCTCTGTACATGGAATGTTTCAGGCAAGAATACTGGAGTGGGTTGCCATTTCCTTCTCCAGGGGATCTTCCCAACCCAGGGATCGAACTTCGGTCTCCAACGCTGAAGGTGGATTCTTCACCATCTGAGCTACCAGGAAAACCCACTCACTGCAATATGTCATAGGTAAATTAGTAGTGAGATTTCCTTCTTAGTGGTACATAAAAGAGTGGTTAAGTTTTACAGTGGATAAACCTAAGTGGATAAATATAAGTATAGTTAATGACCAATTTGATGAAACAGTAAAAGGATTAGTAAATCCCAAGGTACAGGTGATAGAAACTAAGGCTCCATGAATTTAACTTTGCCCTCTTGGGTCTAGACATGTCCAGGCATGTGCTACTCAGCACTATGCTTCTCAGCGCTGCAGTATTAACACATTATTGACCAGAGATATCTTAATACATTTTCTGTTTTCCAAATGTCATTCACCAGAGTGTCTCAATATTCACGTACATCCACTGCAGGCCACAGGTGTTAGATCAATGGAAATAAGCATAGTGCAAAACTCACCCAGTCAATAATGAGTCAACAGCCACACTATGAAAAGCTCTTCTCTGTCTATTCTCTGACCACATGCTTCCCTCCAAGCAGGCACAAAGATTCTCCACAGCTACCCTGACTGCCGTGCCATCTTTCTCAGTTCTCACCAGCCCACGAGAAAACACAGGGAGGCTCTCCCCAGACCTCAAGAACAAGCTCCCAGGTCTGCACCTGGTGTGCCTCATGGTGGGAGAGATGAGGACAACTCATACTGGGTGATAACCAACCAACCAGCATGAACCTGTTCACTCTTTCCAAGCCAAGCTGATAGAATATAGTAATTTGCTCTACATTTTTAACTTTTTATTTTGCATTGGGATATAGCTGATTAACCATGTTGCGATGGTTTCAGGTGCACAGTGAAGGGACTCAGCTATACATATACATGTACCCAATCCTCCCCCCATCTCCCTTCCCATCCAGGCTGCCACATAACATTGAGCAGAGCTCCCTGTGCTCCACAGTAGCTCCTTATTAGTTGTCCATTTTAAATACAGTAGTGTGTACATGACCATCCAAACTACTTAACTATCCTTTCAATTTGCTCTTTATTGCCATGTTTCATCACAAGAGAAAAATCTCCAATGAGAAAGAAAGGCATTAAAACTGGGCGATCATACCTATGATACAATATTATTTTTAAATGTCATTTTTTTATTAAGTAGATTCTTTTTGCTCTTTTGATGAAGCAAATATCTGGCAATGATATCCATGTTAAAACATAAAAGAAAGAGAAGGTATTCCAGCAAAGTGGACACTGAATATGTCTAAAACAGGATGGTTTAGACCGTGGTAGCAGGTGGTCACCGTGGGAGAACAGGGGGCGAACAGGTTTATCTGCAAGGCAGTGTGAAAAGTCTCTAAGCTTCCTGGACTGAGATTCTGGGCCGCTATTCACACTTGCTGCAGTCTCAAGGGACAGTGCAACAGGAGACCACGTCTCTGCAGGTTGAGGGGTCTCCAGTAGAAACTGGGGAGCACACAGACTGTACACCTACCCTGCAGATTTACCTTCTGCAAGGGAGCTCAAGCTCTGCTTTCTAAGGTTTTCTTCCTTCTAATTCTACCTGATCTGAATATATATCGCACCCAAAGGGAGCAACTGATAACACTTTCCTAACATCAACTATCGACAGAGACATCCATTGATTGGACAGCCATGTGATAACATTTTTGACATGAAAAGTCAAAAATAAGAGGCAGCTCTTCACTTACCCATCCAGCCTTCATGCTCACTGGCCTATAAACACAATGTGAAAAAAAATCCATACAACAGCATCACTCTTGTGTGGTTTCCATCTGTACTGACAACCGCAAACATACATCCCCCATGTTCAAAACATAATTCAAGAGAAAGTATTGTAAAAATGGAAAAAATGCACACAGATACATTTGTTGGTTCCTGGGTTTAACAACATTTCAATGCAGACCAATCCAACCTCTGAGATCCACATGCTCGTACTTTGTACTTCTATAAGGGACCACTGCATTTATCAGCCGATAGGCCTTCTTGGCAATGTGTAACACTTAATACGCACCAAGCCTCCAAAGAAGAAATTTCTATGCTTATTTCCATTGATCTTCACAACATTTCTGTGAGATAATTACCGGGAGCCTTCCCAGATTAAAGAGGAGGTAAAGGACGCTTGGTGAGGTGAAATCTCTTGGGACTGGCCAGTCCAGTCTCAAGGCAACTATTCTATACTGCCACCTACATTTCTTTTTAAAACTACAGGCCATGAATATGGAGATAAATGTCTAAAACAATGTGTTCTGAGTTCCTACGGATATTCCTATCTAACCCGTCTGACATCGGGTGTAACCTCAACAACTCTGCCAGCAATTTTGGGGGTGGAAAATGAGTTTACAATCTGTAAATCCCAGGTGTAACTTCTGCTTCTCTGCACTGATGAGCTTCCACTGCCTTTCTATCAGAGAAAGGGGTGGTGTGGGGAAAGCGCGGGGGCATATTTGCAGGGGAGCACTTTCAGGCTCTCCTACGAGGATGAATGAACGACAGGAGAACACACCTTGCATCAGGGGACAGGACCAAGAGCGTCTCTGCCAACACTGCAAAGACATTGCCCCCATTTATAGACGTCTAGCAGAACCACAGATGTGTCTGTGATGGGGGAGCAAGCCTTTAATTGAGAGACTGGGGAAGGGAGGATGAACATCACAGCAGCAATCACAGAAGTCATTTATTTTTCCAATTAAATTCTCAAATTAGTGGGAGTGGCCTATTAAAAATACAAAACAAGCCAGAAGGGAAAATGTGAACTTTAGAGGTTGGCATCAGCATTATTTTTTAATGACAAAACAAATAAAGGAAGACATCACCACCTTGTGCTGTTTCCTTGATGTCTCTAAACGTTGGGTTCTGGCCACCATGATACCATGTCATTGGATACTTATAATCTGAGCTGATGCACTTGACAAGACTGTGTTTAAAACTGTGTTAGAAAATTACATTTCTTTTAAAATGCATGTATAGAACAATTCCTATTTGCAAAGCGCTTTCCAGTTTGTGTGTTTTTTTCAAGTTATTCTTTACAACAACCATGTAAAGTAAATTGAAGTTTTTATCCCTCATGCCTCCTCTTTCAAAACGCTAGTTACAAAAGGGAACTTCCCTGGCGGTTCAGTGGCTAAGACTACATGCTCCCAATGGAGGGGCCGTAAATTCAATCCCTGGTCAGGGAATTTGATCTCATGTGCTGAAAACTAAGAACCAGTGAAGCCAAATAATTAATTTAGAAAAAGAAAGATACAAAAAGGTTAAGCGGTTTTCCTAGGATTGCACACAAAATTGGTAATGGAGCTTACCAAGCTATGACAACTGCTAAATGTCTAATGATGATGTCATCCCAGCGGTTCTCATCCTCCTTCTTTCAATTTTCTTTCATAATTTTTGAGGATCTTTGTCTCAAGTAGTATATGAAGCATCCTGGGCCCTCCTCCAAACCTACTTCCTAAAGAATCCAGCAAGGAGATTCTGAAAACCTGTTCATGGAACAGGTGTTCCCCAGATGAGTCTGCAGGGCAACCCAGTTTGGGAACCACTGTTGGTGGTTCTTTGGGAAGGCGCATCCCTTCATCCTGCAAAGCAGCTGAGAACCATCAGCACCATCATAATCAAGTTGTGCATGCATGCTAAGTCATTTCAGTCGTGTCCGACTCTTTGCCACCCTGCGGGCTGTAGCCCACCAGGCTTCTCTGTCCATAGGATTTTCCAAGTAAAAATACTGGAGCGGGTTTCCAGGCCCTCCTCCAGGGGGCTCTTCCCAACCCAGGAATTGAACCTGCGTCTCTTACGTCTCCTGCACTGGCAGGTGGGTTCTTTACAAATAGCACCACACCTCCACTTTGAGACCTTGCCAAAGCAGAAACTGGCAGCTCCCTCTCAAGAAGCCAAGGCATTAGAAATCACTTTCAAGTCACATGCCTTCAACACGTTCCCTCTCAAAACAACTGTTTCATGTATTTTGGCTTTTATCCTGTAAAAATGTCCCTTAGGAGGCTCTGACCTGATAAAAGGAGCAATTACATTTCAGCATTCATTCTGTGACCACCTCTCCTATTCATTCTTCCTCCCTGCTAGAATTATTCACCAATTCCACGTACAGCAAACACACTGTGACCAGAACTCAGCACCATTTCAAGTGAGCATACAAGGTTCCTCAGCACCAGGCAGCACAAATGACTTCCATCACTTCATTAAACCTACCATGTGAGAGATGGCCCCATTTCACAGATTTCAAGAAATCGTAAGAAGCTAAACAAGTTGCCCCAGGACATACCAATATCAATTCCAGATTTCAGGTTCAAACCAAACCTGAGAAACAACGCAACCACTTTTTCTTTTTCTTTGTTGTTTGTTAAACCACGGGAAAATCACATAGTGAAAAAGTGCAATGGCTGGAAGAAACAATGCTGTGAAACCTGTCACACTCATTTTCGGGGTCAAATCAGAAAGGCTAGCTTTAAATACGGACTCAGATGATTCAGATGTCTCAAGCTAACAGTACCCTCCTACAACTTTTCTGGACTGGACTATCTGAAGCGTAACTTGAATAAATATGACAAGAGAAACAAAGATAAAGTCAGAACAAGATGAAGACAGAATTAGAAGAGGCACAAAGGCAAACAATGAAGCAAGTGTATCTCTGTGCAACGCTGACAAAGATGTAGGCTTCGTGACTTTCCTTTCTGAAGCCTGATGTCATGAAAATAAGTGTGAAACAGAGTATCCAAAAAAAAAATATATATATATATATATATAGGCCATGGAATCAACTTAAACCAAAAAAAAAAAAAAATCGTGTGATCATATTCACTGCCATAGAAAAGGCATGACAAAATTGAATATGCATTTATGATAAAAACTCAGGAACTTAGAAATAGAGGGGAATTACCCCAATGTAATACAGAGCATCTACCAAAAAATAAGGAAGTTCGGCTAACATTATACTTAAGGATGAAGAACTGAACATATTTATTCTAAAACTGACACCAAGGCAACTCAAGGTAATGCAACTTTTAGCTGCTAAAATATCACGGTACCAAGTTCTAGCTGCTAAAATAATGCACAAAAAAGAAGGAAAGACAGAGAAAAATGAAGAAAGAAAACTACCTCCATTTGAAGATGAGATGACTACCCATATAGAAAAGCTCAAAGATTGTACAAAAGAAGACATCTTAGGAAAAAGTTAATTCAGTCAGGTTTCAGGAAAAAAAAATAGCACAGAAAAATACAACACAGGTCTATATACTAACACAGCAAACAGAAACGCACATAATACCATTTACAATTATCCCAAAGTAAATAAAATACTTAGGTACACTCTGGACAAAACATGTCCAGGGTCTGTATGCTGACAATTCCAATGGCACTGAAAGAAATCAAAGAAAACCTAACCAAATGGAGACACACTGTGTTCACAGACTGTATGACACAACATAGTAAAACTGCCAATTCTCCACACACTGATCTATAGCGCTAATGAAATCCCCATAAAAATCCCAGCAAAGTTTCTGTAGACATAAACAAGCTTATTGTAACATTCATATGGAAAGGCACAAGCCCTAGAAGAGCTAAACCAGTCTTGACAAAGAAGAATAAAAAGGGAAGCATCACTCTGCCTGATATTAAGACATACTATATAGTCACAGTGATTAAGACTCTGTGGCACTGGGGAAAGACAGATACATACATCAGTGGGACAGAAGAGAGGACCCAGAAATAGGCCCACAGGAAGATATTCGACTCCTTTCAACAAAGACTTAGAATTAAGCAAGTATGGTGTTTTCAGATGCACTAAAAGGCACAGTGACCTAAACCCCTCATCTTATACAAAATTTCATTCAAAATGGATCACAGGCCTAAAGGTAAAATGCCAAAACTTTTAAGAAAACACAAGAAAATCTTTAGGATCGAGGACTAACCAAAGAGCTACTGGACTTGAAATCAAAAGTATGATTCATTTAAAAAAAAAGGCTGATATACTAGAGCTAATCAAGGTTAATAAAAACTTTCGTTCTATGAAGGAAAACCCATACAAAGGGGATAAAAAGCCAAGATACAGACTGGGAAAAATATTTACAAATCACAAATCTAACAAAGGACTAATATTTAGAATACATAAAGAACTCTCAAAATTCAAAGTAAAAAGGAAAAAAAAAAGGCCAATTAGAAAAGAAATTGGGAAGAAGACATGAAAAGATACTGCACTGAAGACACTATCCAGGATGGAAGACTAGCACAGCAATTGATGACCTACATCATCTTCCATCAGAGAAATGCAAATGAAAACCACGCTGATCACGACACACCTATTAGAATGATAAGATGAAACACAGGGACAATGCAAAACTTGCAAGGACGCAGGAAAAACCGGATCACTCACAACGTAAAGAATGTAAAGAATGTGCAGCGCTGTAAAGACTGTAAAATGGTGCAGTCCCTCTAGAAAACCATTCACCAGTTCCTGATGAAACTACACGTGATGAGCATACAAGCCAGCAACTGCAGACGTGGGACATTTATCGCAGAAAAATGAAAATACAGGTTCACACAAAACCATGTACAAGAATAAGCACAGCAGCTTTATTTATAGCAGAAACTATAACAAGCCCAGATAACCTACCAAGTAACAGGTTAAACTGGAACACCCATATCTAAGAACACTGCTGCCGCTGCTGCTAACTCACTCCAGTCATGTCCGACTCTGTGTGACCCCATAGACGGCAGCCCGCCAGGCTCCCCTGTCAGTGGGATTCTCCAGGCAAGAACACTGGAGTAGGTTGCCATTTCCTTATCCAATGCATGAAAGTGAAAAGTGGAAGTGAAGTCGCTCAGTTGCGTCCGACTCTTCGAGACCCCATGGACTGCAGCCCACCAGGCTCCTCCGTCCATGGATTTTCCAGGCAAGAGTACTAGAGCGGGGTGCCACTGCCTTCTCCGATCTAAGAACACTACTCAGCAGTAAAAAGAGATAAACTACCGATGCACACAACTTGTATATCCCACCAAATTACTGAGTGAAAAAAGCTGATCCCTAGCTTACACACTGTCTGACTCCAATTATATAACTTTTGAAGTGATAAAGTTTTTAAAAATGGAGGACAGATCAGTGGTTTCCAGCAATTGGGACAGGAGGTAAGAGGGAGCTGGGTGTGGTTGATAAAAGGGAAACACCAGACATCTTAATGGTGTTGAAACTCTTCAGCATCTTGACTATGGTGGTGGATACATAAACCTAAACAGATAATAAAATTGTACAGAACACACACACACACGATAAAATGTCAACACTCTGTGATATGCTACAGTTTTGTAAAATGTTACCTTTTGGAGAAGCAACGGAAAGATGGAAGAGGTCCCTGTATTATTCTGTACAACGGCATGTGACTCTTCAATCTCAAAAGAAATTTTAATTAAAAAAAAAAAAAAGATACAGGCTTAAATTTTTTAAAAAGATATAGACTGAGAAACCTGAAGCATATCACTTTAAAATTCATCAAAGCCAAGCCCAAAGTGTGTTTTGAAAAGCCAAGGACTCCCTTTAAAGGCAGAGGATCACTTCCAATACAACACTCTTTCCATTGAGATTTAGCTAGCAGAATACTGAATACTAGATACTAGCAGAAGTCACCCAGAGAAGCAACTCTTGTTTATCTGCAGCCACAGGAGGTGAGTCACAGCACATCACTGAATCCCAGGTCTCATTTTTATCAATGGTCTCAACCTCTATTCATACTAAAATTTTGCCGTGAACTGCTACCAAGAAAGCCCCACAAACAGATATTTAGGAACACCAGAGTTGACTTCCTAACATAAAACGTCCTTCTGGTGGTATTTTCAAAGTAAAAAGGTGGCCTCCTCTGTCTTAAGATATGCCGATAACTGCTATTCAGTTCGTAAGGTCAAAATCCTACACATTTATATGCACGGCATGCAATTTTATAAGCTGGCGAATTTGAAGCAAATCATTAGCTGAACTGTAAACTTAATCAGAGGCAAGACAGGCCGGCAGATCTAAAGAAGATTAAAAGGACAGGGAGAAAAGCATTTAGATACCCACAAAGGTACTACACTCTGGAAGCACAAATGACTTGTAGGAAAGGACATGAGTCAACTCTTTGGGGGCACTTCCTCCAAACACAGGATCAAGAACTAACCCACATAAATCACTGCAGTTTCCTTAGTTCCTGCCCGGACCAACTAAATCACAGTAGTGCTCAAAAAAGAATCGCAGTGAAGAAGCTATCAAGTGACTTTATACACATGGAAGTCACAGGACCCTATTTAAGTACTTGCTTAGAATTTATTGGTCTCTCCTTCAGAGAGTAGTCTGAAGACATTTCTGTCGTCACAGCTGGGGAGCAGGGCGGGGCTGGCTGTGCTACTGGCCCCTGGGGAGGGGCAGCCGGGGATGCGCTGCAGGCTCTGCAGGGTAAAAGCAGCCCCCACAAACCAAGAATAATGGGGGCCAAATGTTACTGGTGCTGAGGTTAAACTCCTTGACATAGAGGGATACTAGAACTGGGTCTATCCAGAGGAATACTCACATACAATGTAAAATAAGGGGACAAATATTTAGAGCTATTTATAGCCAATAACTTAGAGCTATCAAGTGGAGGTGACCTCCAGGACAAAGGTGGTTCTTAGTCCTCCATCTTCTGATTCAACTCCAAGAAGATGATGCTCTTTTTGACCATTATTTTAACAACATTTGATTCTCAAGCCACAAAGCCCAAGTTGAAATTCCAGGTTTGCCCTGTAATATCTGAGTGACACTGGATAAACATGTTTGCCGCTGCTGCTGTTAAATCGCTTCAGTCGTGTCCGACTCTGTGCGACCCACAGATGGCAGCCCACCAGGCTCCCCCGTCCCTGGGATTCTCCAGGCAACAACACTGGAGTGGGTTGTCATTTCCTTCTCCAATGCATGAAAGTAAAAAGTGAAAGTGAAGTTGCTCAGTCCTGTCCGACTCTTAGCGACCCCAAGGACTGCAGCCTACCAGGCTCCTCTGTCCATGGATTTTCCAGGCAAGAGTACTGGAGTCAGGTGCCATGCCTTCTCCGAAATATGTTTGCTAAGTCTCAGTTATTACATGGAAAGGAACATAGATATTCTTCTTTCTAAGAGCTCTTAGGAAAACAAATAAGATATGGGGTGTCAAAGAAACCATATTTGTTACTGCTAATGAGTTATCTCCCTTTCTCACCCCACTGTCTTTTTATTTCTTAGCTACCAACAATGTCAATCACTTCTGATTCCTCATCTTTTTCAAGATAAATCGGATTACTTTTTTAGCTTAGTTTCCTCTCTTCCAGCACTCAGTAGGAGCTGCCCATTTCTCATTACATATACTTAGTGCCATTTGCTTTCTCTGTGAAAAACCCCACTAAGCATCTTTATCAGCCACGTAATTCACTTCACTAATACTCTTATATAAGGGATAACATTATGAGACAAACACCTTTTCTATGATCAAAGCAGTTCAGAACACTTGAGACTAAAAGTTTTGCAGTTACATTCCTAAAGAGTTGTCTATATAAATAAAATGCTTATTTTGGACGCTAACGATGCAAACTAGATGCCTCAGCTCAGAATTCAAAGTCTGGCAAACAAATATTTATCACACGCCACTGAGGGGCTGGCAACGCTGGATACTAAGAATGAAATGGTGAACACACAGGCACAGCTCCTTCAAGGTTTAAAAAGAAATGTTTCTATCTTAAGACTTAAAAATGCAACAGGGTGACTAATCGGATGAAGGAAAACCTTCCTGTTACAGGAAATACCACCCAGTCTTCAAGTGGATCTTAGCAAAAACATGAAACCACCAAGGCGGCTGAACCCAGAAACTTGGTTAAGAACTCAAGCACCAAAGCCAGGTTATGGTTCTTCCAGGTACAGTTGGTATAATCTAACCATTCTGGGTCTTATTTACTCAACTGTTGAAAATAGGTAACCAAAGTACCTACCTTGTGGGGTTCTTATGAGGATCAAATTTGTTATTACGTATGCAGTTGAATACTAGCTGGTAATCAATGATGCTATTATTATGCTTATTAGCAAAGGAATTTGAATCTTACAACCTTGGCCTTTTGTAGCTCTTGATTCTTCCAAGCATCTACTAGAACGTCTTCCAGCAGCTTGTAGACACATACCCTTTCCCAAAACATGCTACCTCCTAAAACCTCAGTAAGTTCTTAAATTTTCCACACTCTGAGCACTCCAGTTAGAACTTCCCTCCCCATGCCCCTGCAGCATACAGCTCCCAGCAGGACGCATCTGCACTTCATCAGCAGGTGGCGATAGCAATGTGTCACCCATCAAAGTAACAGTCTTAATGCAACTACATCTGCTGCCTTGCTACCTTAGAAACTGAGAATGGATGCCTTGAACACATCAGGTCTGATTCTTATTCTGTATTATATCTTCTCCTAGTTACTTGCCAGCTTAAATCCTTAAGATCATCTTATTAAAAACTGAACAGAGCTTAATGTTTTATCCCACTAACTGAAGCATGTAGATGTTGATAACGAACAACAGGGTTCAGCTCCGTCAGCGTTGCAGTCACACAGGGTGATAAACGGACATCTAAAATTTCTTCTACTTTGACTAACTGGACGGATTGGAAAATGTTCCTTGAGCTCTCCGAGACTTATTTTCTCACCTGTAAAATGGAGATAACAATACTACTTCACAAAGCTATTGGAAAGATTCAATAAATTTATCTCTTAAACACAGCACAGCGCTGAGCACATTATTCACAACCAGTAAAACAAAGCTATTATTATTTTCATAGAGACTACTATGAAATTATTTGAAAACTCAGCTAAATTCATTTATGCCAAAAAATAAAAAATAAAAATGATTTTAGAGAAGTCACACAAGTGTACTTTAAAAAGTGCTAGCTTGCAGAAGGATTGACATTTACATGGGTGAACATCTTATATCAACAATTTTCATTAAAGTGAAAAAGTCAATGTTTTGCATAGTAAGGTAAAAAAGTTTCATTAGGTACCAGATGTATAAATCGTAGGCTTACAAATCATACTGGCCTGTACTAGAACCATCTCCCTAAGATTCCAGATGAATATGCCTTTTCCACTTTAAAACCAACTTCTGGTTCTCTCCTCTGCTCTCAGTCACCCCATGCTCTTTCCAGAATATAGACATCTACATACGGACATTTCTTGACCTAGATCTTCATTCTCTAAATCATGTATCTGTTCACCATCATTAGGGCATTGCCAAGTTGACTTAACCAAAAAATGACTAAGACTTTAGCCTGAAGACCTGCCTTTCCTACTGTAAGACAAAAAGTAAACTGTTTGCACATTAAAATACCCATGCAGACTCCTGTCATTCAGAACAGAAGAAAAAGATTGCTTAGGGGGTAGACCTGAGCCAGCTGAGATCAAATGCACAGTGGAATGAAGGATGAGAAAAGCCACAGGGAGATTAGCCTTTATATTTTTTAAAACAGATAGAACAGAAACTGGAAGTCAACAGCTTCTATCCATAAAAATATTGAATTTTCAATAACAAATGTCATGATATTAAACTGGTCAAACTCTGCAAAAGGACACAACTAATTATAAAACAAAGAGGTATTTTACACTGATGTAAAGTACAGACAGTGCAAACACAATTTGCAAACACACCCTCGTGTTTCCTCATGCTGATGTTAGCTATGTCTTCCGTCAGAAACTCAATGGCTAAAGCAGGGTTTGAGTCCAAGTCAGCAGTAAAAGCCCATTTTTATACCAAATTCCCTTTCTCAAATGCAAGAGTTCGTGAAGACTGGATTTCAACCCTCTGCACATTTGGAACAAAAAAGGATGAAGCAGAGTAACACAACTATTTCAAGGAATGCCTGTAATTTCACTGTTGGTAAAGCTTCCAGATGTCTTAGCTCAAAGACTACAGAGCTACTGAGTTAGGGCTTAAAAATTGACAAAACCTTACAATGAAAAGGCCACAAACCCCCATAAATACCCCCATCAACCATCACCTTGGGTAGAAAAATGCTGAATGCTTGGCTCATCCAACACGCTAAGACAGGTATTCACTGAAAAGGCAGAAAATAATAATCAAAATAACAGAAATGACGACATGCTTTGCTACGTTGTTTCTATGGTTAAATTGGGCGATCTGGTTAACCTTAAATATCAAGCTATGGATTATTTCCCATCCAATAAATACCTCAAGGATAGTAACTGAGTTTCAAGTCTGACCTTCAGACAGCAAAATAAATCATACTCTGCTACTAAAAAGAATGCAACAGCTGGCCCCATATACCCTGCAGAAAAGCTGAAGCGGGAGAAACTGAAAATATCTTTCTTCAGAAAGTATGAGAATAGTTATGTGCAAAATCTCAGGCTTTGCCGGCACCTCAGCAGCTCGCTTGCTGAAATGATGCCACATGTTTCAGAGAGAATCCTCCCAACTCGGCTTCTCAGACATCACTTCTGTAACTTGTCTGCAGGTATGCCTCTGTATTAGAAGTCTCTGTGTTTTAATTAAATCTAGATTATGAATCTGGGTCTGCTGCAGAAGTGACGAGGGAAATAAGCTAAATATTAAAACAACAAGAAGGAAATACACACAAAGTCACATCTGCAGTTCATTATGGAAATACTTGAGCAGGGCATGACTGACTTCTGGGCCAGAGCATGTTGCCGTCCTCGTAAGAATCATCCACTTACTGGAAAATTCCACTTTAAGACAACATTAATTAACTCTAAGTAGATGCTAATGTCTAAATCAGCTAACGACTTCAACATACACACAAGAAATAATAACAGCCTTTTGAACTCACGAAGCAAAATACTGGTAGAACAGGACAACGCGATAAAGGTTAAGTCTTCACATCGTATAGAAATACGCCTCTACTGTGTGAAATTTCAACTTTCCTAATCAAATCAGACACAATATGGACACAGACAAAGGACACAGGAATTAGCTTAAAGCGGTCGCACTGGTCAAATCTGGAACAATCAATTTCAGCACCAAAATAATCACAGTAATAGATTACATCCCATTCAATAAAGAAATAATGTATGAGCCCTAATGATAAACATCAGTGAGTGGGGAATAACTGGGGAAGAAAGTACTTCCTTTTAGTAGAATGCCAACTAACACAGAGAAATAAATACAAAGGAATCGCAGAGTTAGAAACCACCACCATTTGGCCATTTTCATAGTAGTATCAGCAATTATCAATGGATAGTAAAACTAATAGGAAACATTTGATGCAAAATAGCATATTAATACAGCTGCAAAGTATCATTTGACAAATAACTCAGGAAAGGAGTAGTTTTAAAGTTCAGAGATCTGGTGGACACGAGATTTCATCTTAAATTTTGAAAATCCACATCACCGTGTGTTGTGATGAGACGCACTGAAAAAACACAGCATAACCTAAGATAATTCCTGCCTTAGGTGCATGACCTAAATACAATCAAAGGAAACACTGGGGGAAATCTAATTTGAGTGATACTCTGAAAAATAGCTAGTCTATGCTCTTCAAGATGTCAACCTCATCTGCTCCAGGTTAAAGGAGACTAAAGGGACATGACAAAAAAGGGCAAAGTATGATTCTGTATTGGAGAGCAAACAGTCATAAAGGACGTAATAGGGGCAAACAGTACAATCTGACCACGGACAGTGACTTTATGTAATAGTGTCATGCTTGCTGTTTAGTTGCTAAGTCGTGCGCGACTCTTTTGTGACCCCATGGGCTGGAGCCCGCCAGGTTCCCCTGTCCGTGGGATTTCCCAGGCAAGAATATTGGAGTGTGTTGTCATTTCCTCCTCCAGGGGATCTTTCTGATCCAGGGATCAAACGTGGGTTGCATTGGCAGGCAGATTCTTTACCGCTGAGCCACCAGGGAACCTAATACTGTCGTAGCAACACCAAATTTTCCTGATTTAGATAATTTACTATTGGTGTGTAAGAAAACATTCTTATTCCTAGGATATAAATAATAAATTATTTGTAACTAATTGGGCATATTGTTAGTTATATAAAATACATACATACACACAGTGTCATACAGAGGGAAAAAATGATTAAAAAAAAAACTGGTTAATCTGAATCAGAGATACAAAAACGGTTTTCCACAGTTGTTGCAACTTCTTTGAAGACTGAAATGATTTAAAAACAAAAACAAGAAAAGGTCTCCCCCACCCAAAACTCTCAAGGGCACAGAAAAAGACGCGAATGATTACCCAGTTACAAGACACATACCTTCTGTATCACTGACTGTTTGCTTCCGTTTTATTAACACATATCCCTGATTTGATTTTACATCAATCCATTTTGATAATCTACAGAACTCTTTAATTCAATCTACAGCATTGTTCCTATGAAAAATTAGACTGAGTAATGTTCCTTTAAAATCTTTGCATTTCCAGGAATGTGACCTCAGCAATATTTAGATAAGTAGTATATTAATTTTTGTTTAAGAGTGAAAAATATATGCAAAGATACTCTGAGGGCCTCTTTTTCTGGCCTAAATAAACATGGATGATTTAACTCTTCACTCTTTTCCCCCTTTTCTCTCTCTTTGGCTTACTAAAAGCAATCATCCATAATTAAAGCTTGGTAACACTTGGCTTACAATTTGCAAAACAGCAGGAGTTCAACCATGTAATGCTATTATAGCTCAAAGCCACCCCTAAATCCAGCAAAAGGTTAAACAGCAGCTCACATACACAGTCCTCACAATTTCATTAATTGGTAAGTAAATGTCCCTTCTGGTGAGTGTGTTTTTAGTTTCTCTTTGCCTTAAGAAATCCGAGTACACTTCAAGACTGGGACATGTTTGTAAACCATGCATTGGGAAATCTCTCAGTGAGAAAATCTTCTAAAGTTTTGCTGGACTCTTTATTCTTAGCGTGTGTCTTTCACTGTGTCTAGATGTCTTGTTAAAATTGGTTTAATGACTCTTGGTTAGGGCGAAGAAAAGACTGCCAGCAGTTTAGAAATCACAGCAGAGTTTCATCCTGCAGATCTGTTTTCACTTTCTTTACATCCCTTCAGAAAGGGCTGAATTTGTCTTAGCAGGCTGAAATGGGTATTAAAGATGGCACCAAAAAATAAGATGCTATGGTTATTTATACTTTAAAAATAGTATTTCCAGATAATGTTTAAGTGGAAGGCAATCAGAAAAGTGGAGTTGGAGAGGTATTTGTTTTTTTTTTTTTCTTTATTATTATTAGCAGAGCACGAAAGATGCTTCATTGCGTTGCTTGATCATCCATGAACACTGAGCACTACTGGACTTCATCCCTAATCAAAGCTTCACTTGAAAAAAAAGAAAGTCCAGTCCTCTTCCTGATCAATTCTCTAATGGCAGAAAAATACCACAACACTCAGAGTCTATGAAGCAAACATGTAATCAATTGCTTACACTCAATTAAGCAGAAAATAAAACCCTTCTATTTGGAAGAAGATTATAAAACACAAATCTGAAAAGAAACAGAAAATAGAAATGGTAGTTAATAAAGCTCAAGATGATTGTGGTTCATGACTAACCAGGAAATATTCCCCCAAGCACATGTCTTATTGTCAAATAATCTACACGCTTTCTGTTTATGTGATTCAAGTTGTCTACCTTTCCCTCTTTCATTCTTGTGGATCCAAACACCTACAGGTGGGCTCTAGCAGGCACCCAAGATGTAGAGCAACCAACATCAGATGTAAGTGTTTCTGATCACTCTTCTGTTTACTCCAGGGAATGGTGTGTTTTTTTTGGCAATGGTTTCCTTGGGATTTCAAAAATAAATAAATAAATAAAACGAAAGTAACATAAAAAGGTATTGTCAAAATGCCGGTAAGTAAATGAACTATTAGGCAATCATTAAATATGACACTAAAACTGGAAAATTCCAAGAGGAAATGCTTACTCATTTTTTTCTTCCCACACTGCACAGCAGGTGAAACTTCCCCAACCAGGGACTGAACCCATGCCCCCTGCACTGAACACTTAAGAGTCTGAACCACCAGGAAAGTCAGGAAATGCTTACTTTTATCAATTCAGTTCAGTCGCTCAGTCGTGTCCAACTCTGTGACCCCATGAACTGCAGCACGCCAGACTTCCCTATCCATCACCAACTCCCAGAGTTTACCCAAACTCATGTCCATTGAGTCGATGATGCCATCCAACCATCTCATCCTATGTCATTCCCTTCTCCTCCCACCTTCAATCTTTCCCAGCATCAAGGTCTTTGCCAATGAGTCAGCTCTTCACACCAGATGGTCAAAGTATTGGAGGTTCAAGCTTCAACATCAGTCCTTCCAATGAACACCCAGGACTGATTTCCTTTAGGATGGACAGTCCAAGGGACTCTCAAGAGTCTTCTCCAACACCACAATTCTAAAGCATCAATTCTTTGGCGCTCAGCTTTCTTTATAGTCCAACTCTCACATCCATACATGACCACTGGAAAAACCATAGCCTTGACTAGACGGACCTTTATGTGTATCTTTAAATAGATTGAAGGCAGGAGGAGAAGAGGACAACAGAGGATGAGATGGTTGGATGGCATCACAAACACAATGGACAATGGAGTTTACGCAAACTCCGGGAGCTGGTGATGGACAGGGAGCCCTGGTATGCTACAGTCCATGGTGTCGCAAAGAGTCAGATACGACTGAGCAACTGAACTGAACTTAAATAGTTTTACACTCCTTCCCTATAAAAGAGTAGCAATTTCTCCATCACATGCCCTCACCAATGACTCTCCTACAAAAGGAGAAGTAACTTGTATACTGACAAGGAAGCAGAGTCGAGTGTTTTACAGGGTCTCTAACTTTGAGGATAGCTTATTCATTTTCTTCTCTTTCTCTAAGTGGTGTGAGACATGCGACATGTTCCTGTAATGTTGTCTAGCTCTTCCTTGCATGCCTCATCTCCTCATGGTCCTAAGACGTGCACTTAATGTTAAGTATAGAGATGCTCCACTATGACTGCAGATACAAATGGTGACATCCTATCAGCATTGCTTTTAACAGTTTTGATCTGATACCTGATCTTTATCTCAAAGCTGGGTGAAAGGATAACAAGAAAGGATAATAAGACTGCACACGCATGAGTTCTTACATAAATTCATGTAAATATGCATGTACGGAAAAAGAAACTAGGAAAAAACACACCAATGATGGCCAGCCCTTGGCGGCAGGAGAACAGGTAATCATTTTTCCTTCTTGAACAGCTGGAGTATGTTCCAAATATTCTACCATATTGAAAACAAACCCATAGAACTGTTTTCAGAAACAGTACAGTAGGACAGAGATTTTACAGGCAAAACTTCAGATAAGTTTTTGCTGGTTTTAAGCAAAACTGTCACAGTTTATGGTGTTATGTGATCTATGAAATTTACAAATCGGTTGAAAAGATAGCAAAAATCCCACCTGTGCACCTCATCTGCTTGTATTTTCATAAAAGAGCATGGTTTTCGAACTGGCAGATGGAAATAAATGACATTTTGCTCCAGCCGACAATGAAAGCAAGCACCCTTGTCAAGATTATTTACCAACTACCAATGCAGGACAGATCTCATAAGCGGCTCTGGGCAGAAGAGCAGGTCCTCCGATTAAACTTGAGCTTTCCTCTTTCCCAAACTTTAGCCATGCTTTTCCCTCGGGTTTTCTTTTGCTAGGGGCATTTAAAATCTGTCAGGAATCAAATTTGAAGATCACTGACCTTAGAGTTTAGTAGAAGTGGCATGTGGGAATCTTGAAGCACCGTGTGGCCTTGTATAAACAAACACCTGCTTTTTCAAACCAGAAAGAGAGAAGGGCCCTCAGACACAAAAAGTGCATTTCTTTAAAGACAATGTTGAATTTTCCAAAAACATTTAAATTACTACTCCGATTACAGAGACATTCCTCAGTTCTTTAAACTTTCTTATCAAGCTACTGCCAGTCCGGATCGAGGCCTTTGTGTAAACTGCTCTCTCTCTCTCTCTCTCTCTCTGCCAGAGACAACACGCCCACCTCATGGTTCAGCTTATATGCATTGTGAAAAGACCTTCTACAACCTCTATTCAAGACAGACCAACTCTCAGAACTCTTACTCCAGAGGTCTCACCACAATCTCCAACCATTTAATGCAAAGAGCCCCAAACTTTTTGGCAATAGGGACCAATTTCAAGGAAGACAACTTTTCCGCTAAGAGGTGAGGGGTGAGGGAGCATGGTTTGGGGATGATTCAAGCGCATTATATTTACCGTGCACTTTATTTCTATTATTATTACATCAGCTCCACCTCAGACCATCAGGTATTAGACTCCAGAAGTTGGGGACCCCTGGTTTAATTCATTCATTTCTTACCTTTTGCAGTCTGCCCCCTAGACTCAGTTCTAGGGCAGATCCAGCATTTTATAACCTTAAAGCTGATTACATGCAGCTGACACATCATATGCCTTTGTAGCAAGTGAAAAACACCAATTTTAACTCAGTTACTAAATCAATATTCTGTCTCTTACAGCATTTGATTGGGTAACATACATAGCAATTTATCAATCATATAGGTCAGTTTGAAAAGGGGAATAAGAGGAGGAGGGCAGGAGAAAAAAACGTGTCACTCCCAAAACAATTTAGGGAAGGCAAGAGGAGAGATGGAGCTGCAAGTGTCCAGAAGATGTCAGGCACTGTCACCGTCTTCTGCCACATGAATCACCAAAAGCAAATCACCAAAAACTGAAGGCAGTAAGAATATTACTGAGAATATAACAAGCTAAGTCCGGTAACCCGTAACAGGTATCTATGTATACATACGTACCTGTAACAGGTATCTCAAACTTTATAACATGTATTTTTATATTGACATAATCTCTGGCTGTATTTTATGTACTAACCCTCAAAGATATTGGGTTTTGTCCCTATGAAATGTTTATTGACCCTTACCCTGTAAACCACCTTAATTCCTTTTTTTGGAAACAAGGTGACTGCTGAATTACTAAAAGAAGAAGAACTGGGGAGCACAGGAAGCCCTGCCAGGAGACTGGTGGCCGACAGTCTGACACATTAATGAGAACAGAGAGAAGCTGAGGGGTAACTTGCTTAGAAGACAGGAAACAGGAAATATAATTCAGCACGTAAGTTTCATATCATTTTTCTTCCTTTTTTTTTTTACCCAAAAGGTTCTATTAACTTTATACAAGTAAATTTTTTCTAATTTTTTTTTAATCCTCAAGAAGGATACAACTGTTGGTCCAGCCTCAAAACCTCTGTCCCAATGAACTTCCAAGGATGACCTGGTGACCTCCCGTGTATATGAACAGCCTTTATGACAAGTTCAGAAAGCTGAAAGTTATCAAGTGAATTTTATCTGCTCAGAGGAAGCCTGGCCTTATGGTGACCATCAAGCATCTCCTGAAGCTGCCCAGCCACAAAGGCAGAGGCCTGAGATGGCAGCAGATGAAATGGAAGCCAGAGGCCAACCACTGGAACAGATTTAGGAGGGAGAGACAGAGGAGCCTGGGTCATCCCTATAATCAGCCAACACCTTCTGTGCGCACACGTGTGACACAGAAACAGGCAAACACAACTATTCCCAACAACCACGGGAAAGACAAGCAAGTGAACAGGCCATTACAACACTAACAGGGATTCCAAAAGAGGGAAACCCAGAGCACCGTGAATCCAGAGAGGCGATGCACTGAAAACCAAGCTGTCAACCAGGTGAGCGGGAAGGTATTTAGACACACAATTCTTGTTACTGTTGTTTAGTTGCTAAGTCAGGTATGACTTCTTTGCAACCCCTAGGGCTGTCCACGGGACTTCCCAGGCAAGAATACCACAGCAGGCTGCCATTTCATTCCCCAGGGGAATCAAAACCTCATCTCCTGCCATGTCTCCTGAATTGCAGGTGGGCTCCTTTACCGCTGAACCACCAGGGAAGCACATGAATCCACAATGTATGAACTTTGCCGTCCATGGGAATGTGTGGGGCTTGTAAACTCTTTTGAAAAAAAAAAAAAAATAGACAGACAAGTAGCACACAGCTTGAAAGCCCTTACACTTCATGCTGTGTCACCAAGATTGGATCAAGTCAAACCTCCGTCTATATACGAGATCCATGACTCATCTACCTAACTCAATTAGGACGCCACAGTAAATGCATTCGAGTAGTTTCAAAGCATGTCATATCAGGACAGCACAGTTTCCAGGACATTTCGGCCTCCCAAAGGGTATAAAGCGATTTAACAAACCTAGCCTTGCAGAAAGCAAATCCATCTAAGCAAGCCATTAAGTTCAGGGGAAAGAGCTTTCCAGCCAGCCAGTCACTGGCACTGTGGAAACAATACATGCAGTTGACTGACCCACAATTTATGAGTTACCCAGATGCTCTTTAATTATGTTTCAAAATGCCAAACAAATTTTCCATTCGGAAAATTGCTCCCAGCTTATGTTCCCAGGAAATGAAAGATTTGGCATGTACTTCATTGAGAAGGAGGGACATTATCGGTACCAGTGCCACATAGCTGGGGGTCAATCAAATGTGGAATTTCCCATCACACAAAGTCCTTACTCCCAGCAGGGGGGAAGCAGTATTCTTTTATATGTGCCTGTTGTTATCTGCACATTGACTGCAGGTGGAGGTAGGAGGTTTTAAGAATATATTTCATAGGAGTGGGTAGCACGAATGAAGATTAAAACCCTGAAATAAACATTTCTTTCAAAGGAGTTACAAGAATGTTTAGAAATTGCTTATATACACACACACACAAATTAGAAATAAACACACTAATAAAACCATCTCTTATAGTGTTTGTTCTCTGTTTCCAAGTTCTACACCATGTGCTCTGTCTGTATTTACTCTCATGAGTCCTATGAGAAAGGTATTACTAAAATCCATTTAAAAAATAAATCATGGAGGAATGAAACCCACCATCAGTCTTTTACTAAAGTTGACGCTTCATCACTAAAAACTATAAATATCCTCAACTGGGTATTAAAGACTGCAAAGTCGTAACTAAACTAATATGCCGGGAGCCAGCGTGGAGAATCCCACCCATGGCTAAAGTCATGAGGAAGAGGCCTGATGGGCAGAGGCGAGATCAGGACTCAAGGGACCCCCTCAACTTGCTCGAGCATCTACCCCAAATCAGAATCTGTCTTACTATTTTATGCCTTTCATCAACTCCTCTGACATTAACAGGGGGCTTCCTCGACCACATTTTTCTGGAAAGAGTTAACTTAGGGCTTTAGTTTCTAAATCTCCTGCGCATGAAAGGAGTGTTTCAAACCTCTGTTAGCATTCTAGCTTACTTGACAGCTTTATCCAGACTCTTGCAACATTGTTGAGCCTATGCAATGCTTGCTGCCAAGTTCTCACATCCCTTATCCATTGTGTTCCCGGGAGTGCATATAGTCAGGATGTAGAAGAGGCAAGTAATAGCCTTAGCATTAGCAACATTAGACTTTGAGTTAATAAGTTCTTTCTTTGCTGTAACCTGCTAAATCTTTGTACTTAAGGGTGACGCAGGCTAAGAATTTAAGAAGAAACACTTTAAGGGAAAATCATTGTTCTGGTGTTCTGGCTGACCAACCTTTATCAAAACAAGGTCATGGAATATCAACAGGCCTCCGGAACAGAAGATGATGTACAGAGAATAAGACTCTTACAAGAAGGAACCTGATATTGACAAAAGTTATTACTGATGGAATGTTGAGTTGACTCTGCATTTTTCACCTTGCTGTATGTATAACTCAGGGAATAAAAGCCCCAAGAAGAATAAAGTAATGGGCCTCGCTCGAAGAAGCGTGGTCTCTTTCTTTATCTCTTTATCTATCTTTCTTCATTCGCCGACGTCGTCCATCCTGAGGCTATCCCTGGACTCTGCTTAGGCTGGACCTCAGCACTAATATAGACCCAGTGGTTCTCCACCAGGGCCGATTTTGACATCCCACCCCTTGCGATGTCTGGAAGCATTTGGATTATCATGACTTGAGGAGCAAAGAAATACTGGCATCTAGTGGGTCAACGGTCACCAATGATGCTAAACATCCTACAGTACAGAGGACAGCCTCCACTCCAATCAGTGAATTGTGTCTGTGTGTGCTTAATCGCTCTGTAGTGTCCAATTCTTTGCAACATTATGGACTGTGGCCTGCCAGGCTCCTCTGTCCAGAGAATTTTCCAGGCAAGAATACTGGAGTGGGTTGCCATGCCCTTCTCCAGGGGATCTTCTTGACCCAGGAATCAAACCCACATCTCCTGCACTGGCAGGCGGATGCTTTACCACTGAGCCACCAGAGAAGCCCAATCAGTGAATTACATGGACCCAAATGTCAACATGAAGAATTGATGCTTTTGAAGGGTGATGTTGGAGAAGACCCTCGAGAGTCCCTTGGACTACAACAAGATCCACCCAGTCAATCCTAAAGGAAATCAACCCTGAACATTCATTGGAAAGACAGACGCTGAAGTTGAAGCTCCAATACTCAATAATAAAATAATCAATCTAGTCAACTCTATATTTCCAAGAAAAATGGTAACTAAGATATTCTTTTGAAAAGAGGCTATTACTCTTACTGCCACTAAATTCTTCCCTATTCTGCCCACGGATCATTTGAACAGCTAGAAAAATCTCCCTGTAAAACAACATGACAAGGATGCCAAGAAGGTATCCAATGAGTGAGACATGCCAAAAGGAGACAATAAGGAATGAAAGAACTGCAGGGGAGAAAAAGCATGCTCTATCTAAAGCAGTCAGTGGCTGCCCATCTAACTGGCTGCAGCCAAAGAGACACTGACCCAGTGGATATCTCCTTATTTAAAGAGACTAAAATCTCTCTCACTTTAACATCCACCCATTGGCCACCAGCCTGAAAGCTCATCAGTATGTTCCTGCATCCAGAGGACAAATACTTGTAAGGATTATTATGTAACTTCATTCTCTCCTCACCCACATCCCAAGATTCCTGGCTAAACAGCAGGCAATCGTTTTCTGATGCTGTTGGCTCTTCCTCACAATACATTATTTTATACCTTCTCACCATGCCATATGGCCTTTCCTGAAGGCACCTGAAAATAAAAATTCTAGAAAAGGTGGTGGGTGAGGAGGAGACAAACAGACAAAACACATTTTATATCGATCAATTTGTTAATCAGTCTGCCTCCAGCAAACAGCCTCTAAGTTTCTTACGAACTGCTATTTCTCCAGAATATCAATCATGCCTGGGATTTGGTAAGCATGCAATAAAAATTTGCTGACTAAATGAATATTTAAATCCTGATTAGTATGCCTGATGTGACCATTCTATTAATAAAGCCAGAGAGTGTGATGCTCCTTTTTTACAGTACAATACAATGAAGACATACAAAAAATTAGACTATCACCAGAATCATCACCAGGTCAACTTTTACATGAACATAGAACAGGTAAAGTCCAGAAAAAGGTGGTATGCTACAGTGAAAACAACCTCCAATTCAGTCTTCTACATCCTCAACAATAAATTATTTTGTTTGTTTCATTCTAACATGAAGAATTATAAAAATACCATATAAGATTATATAAACAATCTGGGAAGCAAAAAAAAAATGCACCTTAAAATACCTAAGGAAGCCAATGATGGCCAATCTTACCACTGTTATTCTATGATGTACCAGAAGTTCTAGCCAAGGTAATAATATAAGAGAAGAAATAAAAGTCATCTAGATCATAAAGGAAGTAGTAAAACTACCTCCAGTCACAGAAGAAACAATCTTACATACAGATGATTTCAAAGAAAACCACCAGAAATGATTACAGCCAATAAATGAGTGAAGATAAATATATAAAACTATACCCTGGAAATGAACAGTCCAAAAATGAAATTGAGAACAGGAAAAAGAACAAAACTTCTCAGAATAAATTTTACTCAAGTATAAGACCACTGCATTGAAAACTACAATGAAATAATAAAAAGCAATTAAAGGCCTAAGTAAAATGACAGGCATCCCCTGTTCACACATCAGACTTTAAATTATTCCAGTGTTTGAATTGGAACTAATTCTGAAGACACAGAGACAGACAGCCTAGAAGCCTACAAAGAAAGCTGTCCTTTAAGGTTTTAATCGCCTTATTAATCAAGGTTCAAATGGTTTGCTCACCATGTCAGTAAAGTAAGTAAGTAAAGTCACTCAGTCGTGTCCGACTCTTTGTGACCCCGTGGACTGCAGCCCACCAGGCTCCTCAGTCCATGGGATTCTCCAGGCAAGAGTACTGGAGTGGGTTGCCATTTCCTTCTCCAGGGGATCTTCCCAACCCAGGGATTGAACCTAGGTCTCCCCCATTGGAGGCAGACGCTTTAACCTCTGAGCCACCAGGGAAGCCCATGTAAATACCACATTTTCCAATGATTTTCATAAGAAATCTTCAGATGTTTGCTTTCTTTCCTATCAAAATAGGAAATGAGGTAAATTCCACAGGCTTTAGTCGTGGTGAACCTACATTGGTTACTTTGCAGTTTTTATAACCCTAATTAGACTTTTTTCTAAGACTCTATGGCAGTAGTTGAAAAGACCAAGGAATTCTGATACACAGGTTGGTGATCTTATAGAATAACAGGCATTGCTGGTGAAACCATGTCACTTGATACATCTGCCAACTGACAAGGCAACTAAATGTCTTGCACTCCAACTTCAAAATGCAGGATAATTCTGTTGTGCTTTACAAGTCCAGGGAAAATGTCAAGTAACAACAAAAAGAGAAATGCAAATCAAAGAAAACTGGTGTTCACATATTGTATTTCCTATAATATGACTGACTCTACAATGAACCATTAAAGAGAACTGAAAGCAGGAAAAAAAATGAAATTCTACTGGCTCATCATCACTACTCAAGTCACGGAATGAAGAAGGCTCTCCAGGGCAAAGGGATCTATCACTCAGGCTTGTCAGGTCTCCCAAAATTAATTTCTTTCCATGAGATGCAGCAAATTCGCCAATATTCATAAAAGGCTCCATCAATAAAACCGAAAATGTTAAGTGTTTCAGTGAGTTTTGGTGATAAATGCCAGAATATGTGCAACAATTCTGATACCCTGACACTTCGGGTGCAAATTATCTCCTATAGAAAGTCCCAAATTTAACAACAGAGATCTCAGGAAGTACTTCTCTCACTTAATAAGCCTTGGCAGCGTTTCAAATTAAATACTCTATTGTGCAAGGAGCTAATTATGTTAAGATTAAACCGAAAGAATGAGCGGGACATTTACTGTACTTTCAGTAATTATTCCAGTGTTCTATATTCAAAATAAGGCCCTCCTCATGTTAAACGTTGTCACTGCTAATCCAATAAATTCCACAAACACACAGCTTGCTCAATGTTCAAATATTTTGGAAACGAAGAGGTATTTTATTTCACCAACTAGCATTCATTTTACACTCTCTCCTAGCTGCCATTATTTTCCTTGTTTCCATCCCATTGCATCAGAAGTTTCCATATGTAAACACATTAACATCCCCTGAGTGTGTTTCTGACATGCAATTGAACAATGAATGCTTTTACTACCAAGGCCTACACACAACTACTGAACATTATTCTAATTTAGTGTATTTTTATCAAACACTCAAAGGTGATAAATTCCTGCAAGCTGTTTGGTCAGCTGTTTCCTCCTCATTTCTGGCTTAATGATAAACTACAAAACAACCAAAATTAGGCACCTGTGTGGTTTCTCTGCAGTTTACATATTAACCCCCTCCTGGGGACCTAAGCATTTGTACCAAAGTTCAAAAACACAAAATTAACTTCTGAGGGCCAGGTTAGCATTGTCAAATACCCCTCCACTGATGCAGAACATTCATAACCTCAATACTTAGGGAATAGCAATAAAGATACAAAGTCATGCTTCTGTGCGTCTGGGTCCACACTGAACTAAAATTACATAAAAGCTAAGAATCACATAATTTAAATATGCCTTTTCTTCTTGGTAGACTGAATGGAAAATGTTCTTATATTTGGATCCAGGCATTTGATGTCTAGGAATTTACACTTTAGATACACTTCAGATACAAAAGAAGTTTAAAAAAGGAATACAAAGATTGCATAAGGCAAAGACCCAGACTTTCTTTCTGATATAAAAATTCTTTCTGATATAAAAATGTAGGCCTGCATTAAAAGCTACCTTTCTTAATATTAAAAAAAATCAGAATACACAGAGAGGAAGAGATGTTAACACTTCATGAATATAACTGGAAGACAGCTGAAATTCCAATAAATAAGTAGTCAGACACATTATTATCTGAACCAGTGAACATGAGTTTGAAGGAACTCCAGGAGATAGTGGAGGAGAGGCGAGTCTGGCATGCTATAGCCCACGGGGTCTCAAAGAGTTGGACATGACTTACCGACTGAACAAAACACATCAATATAAAAAATGCAAAAGAAGTACTACTTGACAGAAAATAAATGACATAAGGTAGAAATACGGGTATTGAAGAAAGCCATGAATTACGGTTAGGTGGGAGAAGAGGAAGGTAAGTTATAGAAAGGCTTTGACAATGTGATCACATTCTGTCTAATACGTATTACCTAGACAGACACTGGTGAACTTCAAATCCTGAATCTGTACCTCACTTTTAACAAAGGGAGGTGTGAGCTGTAAGTAAGGCAGAGTGGAAAAAGGAATTAAGAACACTTGTTTCTACTTTTCATTATTTAATTTTTCACAGTAAGCCTGCTACTTCTATAATTTTTTTTACATTCCAAGTACTAAACACAGAAAGTTTCCTTATGTACCCCACTGTAAAAAAAAAAAAAATCGCCATTTAATATTTGGAACTGATACTTCCATGGTTTTATAATTCATAAAACTAACACATTTGTGAACTATTTATATGAAATGGCATTTAAACTATATTTGGATGAGCAAACAACAGAAACTATTTAACTTGTTTCACTCTAGACAATAATTACTGCTTTTGAAAGCAACCAATTTACACTGAACAGATTTTAGAACTATAGAAAAGTGGCAAAAATAGTATCATTTCCCTCACTCAGCTTCCCCAAATGTCATCTTATATAACCACATTCCAATGATCAAAACCAGAAAATTTACATTGGCAAGACATAAGGAACTGAAAGACAGACCTTACATGAAATGTTTCAGGTTTTCATTCATATCTTTTCTAGTTCTAGAATCCCATACTGCATTCAGTAATATCTCCTTAGCCTCCTCCCGTCTCTAACGGTTTCTCCGTCTTCCCTGATCTCGCACCATTTCAACAGAAGAGTCTTGATCCACAGCATGTCCCTCAGTCTGGGGTATCTGACAGCATCCCAGGACTGGAGTGACATTATGCATTTTTGGCAAGAATACCATAGAATTAATAGTATAGCCTTCCTGATTACTGTTTCAAATTGTAAGAGAATCTTTCACTGATATTGGGTATTGAATGCTCACATTTATTAGCATTATCTGTAATGCCCTTTTTTTCTTTTTTGAGAGAGAGAGAAACTGCTTTTAGTGAATCATGGTGAAGACTTCAAAAAAGTAGGAAATGGATTTTAGTTGTAAAGCTTCCCCATCACCACTCATGTCCCTCACATTGGGTTGGTTCTTTGTATCAAGGGGGCATCCGGCCCTACTTCACCCTGATTTTAGGCACATGGAGGGAGTGGGAAAAAAGTCAACCATCTCTGCAAGGTTTGTTCTCCAGTTACATCCCTAGAAAGGAATGATGGCACTCTTAAGAACAGAAAGCCCCTTGGCAAAGGCTTGAAGCCAGTCTATGAAACGTGTGCTTATCACTGCGGCACACCTCCAGGCAGGGAACCCTCCACCTGATAGATGTCTGAATCACTAACTATCCAAACACCAAAACACAAATGCGGGGCCAACACTTCTTTCGAGACACTAGGTAACCTTCCTTTGAAGCACTTCCCAGTTCCCCTCGTTTACAAAGAGAGACATTTACTGATTAACCAAGTAGACGGTGTAGTTATCGTTAAAAACATTATGATCCTTTTAAAGGAGGATCCTCTCTCTCTCAAAGCCTTTTGCCTCACAGATGGCACTCAAGTACTCCTGACACCATCCCCAGGCAATCCCAGAGGCCTTCTGAAACGCTTCCCTGCGTGGTATCAATGGGAACCACTCAAGTGTCAGTTGCTGAAACGGGATGCTGAGAAAGATGGCTGCAGCCTCTACAAACACTCCGTACTCTAAGCCGGTCTTGTGCTTTGGCATATGATTTCTACACACTGAAAAGAGAGGAAGAAAATCAGAAGACGGATCAAAAGCCAGAGCAAGAGATTTTGTGAGATCTTTATCCACTGTGAATCTCCCTTCTTTAGACAAGGGCATGTGGCAGAAGGAAAAGAGGAAGGGAAATTTCTAAAGGCAACGACTTTTTATTCCTACTGATTCCTACACTTCTTAAAGTCTTGGGATAGTCAAAGAAAAAGGTAGGGGAGAAAGGGAGAAAAAGAAAAAAGCATGGTGGATATTTAGGTGAAAAGGAAGACAATTTACCTCTCTGGCCCCCAAAGCACCCCCATCCTGGAAGTCCCTATAAAAGTGAAATTAGCCTGGAGATAGTAAATACAGAACACATCAGGACACTGAAAACCAGTCTGCATAAGGTAGATAAAATCCTGGGAAGAAAAACTTGTGATGAGACCCAGTCAAACTTGGGGAGATAAGCTCCCCAAAGTTGGTGGAGAGAAAACAGCACAGGCTGCCAGGCCAAGCCCACATCTCAAGGCCTGAAACACAGAAAATGGGGGACGGCCCTTGTTGATGACACTGGCCGGGGAGCGCCCGAGCTGCCAAGGTGAGCAGATGACGGAGAAAAAGGCGCAGACTCAGGGCGCTGTTCTGCATTGCTGTGGCGGGGACAGCCGACCCACAGCTTTCATTGCTGGGGTCTACGACTGGTTTTAGAGTGCCTTTTCCCACCAAAACCCATAGTAACAGAAACAGCTGACATTTCTACTGTGTCAAACGCTGTCTAGGATTTGAATCAACAGAAATAATCCCATTCATGACCCACCGCTCTCCTGGACATCGTTTGACAGAGAGGCAGCAGAGACTGAGGCTCTCTCCTCTCACCGCGCAGTCAGGAGGGGTGGGAACGGCCGCGAACCCAGAAAAGCTGACTCAGTGGCCTGATCACTTAGCTGCTCATCTACGCTGCCTTCGGAAATGTCATTCACTCTTAGTCACGTTAGAGAGCTAATCGGTAAAAACGTCTTCCTGATAAGTAAGAGAAATGAGGTGGAAAAACCTACGTTCCTTCGGCGCTCCCATAAACATACACCCACATTCATCACTATACCACACATTACCGATTTACTTTCCTGAAGGAAATAATATTTTATAACATGAAATAAATGCCAAATGCAACCCATAAGCCATTCTACAGTACTTTTCTTTTTCTACCAGCTACCTAAAGTTGAAAAATGTTTCTAATGTTCAGAAAAAAATATAACTGATGGCCACATTGCTACCACTATTTAAACAGGATTCAATGTTTCAGTATATTTACTCTTGATGTTTTGTTGTTTAGTTGTTAAGTTGTGTCCAACTCTTATGGACCGCCATGGACTATAACTTGCAAGGCTCCTCTGTTCATGGGACTTCCCAGGCAAGAATACTGGACTGGGTTGCCACTTCCTTCTCCATAGTATTTGCTTTAACATTAAGGAAATGAAATATTACAGGTAAAGCTAAAAGTTTATTCATGTTGACCTATGCGTCTTATTTACTCATTTCAGCAGCTTGCCTGGTCCCCCAAGGTATGAATGTAACACATGAATTCAACAATTGCATGGTGAAAGTCACTGGAGGTTGTAGCCAGTTTTCTGCATCACAAATTGTGCTGTGATGAGTATTTGACATGTCACCCAGGCTACTTATAAAGAGTTTTTCTCAGCTACAAATGGAATTTTTTTATCAAAAAGCAGAGAAATCTTCAACTTGACTGAAGAACTTCCCCAAATGGTGGAATCCATTTGCTCCCAGCCAATGCCTGTCTTGAAAGGGGAAGAAAACCCAAGCCACAGTTGGCAATTCAATTACTTCCCTCTTTAACTCTTTGTCATTCCAGAGATGGATGGTTCTGATTCAAAACAAATTCCTCAGATTTTCTAAAGATGGAACTGCAAATGAGAAACATAATTTCAGGGAAAAGCTCTTTCTTTCCAAACATAGCTGTTTTACCAAGATGGGTATTCTGTTTCCACCAC
Source organism: Capra hircus (assembly GCF_001704415.2). Lineage (NCBI taxonomy): Eukaryota > Metazoa > Chordata > Mammalia > Artiodactyla > Bovidae > Capra > Capra hircus. Next base: position 39,459,575 of record NC_030829.1, read on the forward strand.
GACCTTTGGATTCCTCTGGAAACACACAGTCTAGATGTGCAGAAGGCTCACATACACCCTGGCCCAGCTCACTGAGAAAAAACTGTTGTGACCCTTCACACATATACGGGGCTTTCCCTGGAGAAGGGAATGCTACCCAGTCCATTATTCTTGCCTCAGAAATCCCATGGACAGAGGAGCTTGGCGGGCTACCGTCCAAGAGGTCGCAAAGAGTCAGACAAAGATCTAAAGACTAAATTACCACCACCACACACCACACACATACAATGATACACCTCATGGATGATTGTGTCATATGTTAAGTGAGCACGAAGGAAGGGCCAGACCAGCCAAGCACTGATACAATCACCAAACCAGCCTCAACACTAAGTGTGATATCATTTTATAGATGGAGAAATCAGGGCTCACAATGAATAAGTAATTTGTCCAAGATCATAAGGCCAGCAAGTCACGGAGCCAAACACTACAAAAGCAACTCATCCTAACTCCCAAATCAATGACACTGCATTTCAAACACCCACTTCAGTACAGAGACTAGACTTAGTCCAAGTGCATGCTATTTCCACAGGAAGTGTGTTTCTTTGGCCCAGTCTACTCCATAGCCAGACCTTTTGACCAGTTTTTCTCTTACTGAGGTTCCAACAGTAAATGAAATATATGGAGAAAGCTCTATGATCCAAGAATTCACTGTCTGCTTATTGGTTACAGAGTGACACGGTATTTTCAGCTGTGGAGAGCTTTGAGCTGGGCATTAGAAACGCTGGGCGAAAACACTCAGGTAGAAAATACAGATCTCTGAAATCTGAATGCCTGTGGCATTTAAAGTTAAACAGCTGTGCTGAGACACAGAAAGGAAAGTGAGAAAGACAGTCATTTATCTCCTTCAAAATGGACCGCAAGCCAGCGGTGCTGCTTGGGAGCTGCGATTCTAAAAGGCCTCGGTGATTCCCAGAACTGACTGCCCTGATGACCACGACTCCTACCCCAGAATCGATCGGTTAGCGGGACACAAGATGAATTCTAAAACGTAAAGTCAAGAGAGAAACAGGCCTCTCCCCTTTTCCCCCGTGCAAACCTGTCACTTTCAAGGTAACTTAGCTGGAACCCAACAGATCCGAACATGACAGCTCAGTCCTGGCAAGAGAGACAGAGCAAATATTTTTTAAGCAGTCAAACTTTCTTCATTTCATGGAAGTCACTACAGATTCTGTCAAATGATCCATCCCTTCATCCAACTGGGCCCAGAGGATGGTATTCTCCCTACTAGAATCAAGCACCCAGTTCAGAGTCAGCAATCTTATGCTTTTTAACAACAAAAGAAAGCAAGAAGAAACTGGAGCCCTGAAGGGACCTTCAAAATGCTCTACTTAACGACCCTCCATTCTAGAAGCCAGGAAACTGACGTACACAGAGACTGACTATCTGAACAAACTATTCCCTTCTTTTCCTAAAACCTCTGCTTTGAAAGTCATCTGTAACTTTACTTCACTGCTGATTTCTAAACAGCAATGTTTTAAAACGAACTTCATACACATATTCATTAAGGGATCTTATTGTATTAATTGATTTCACAATGTAAGGCACACACAACCTGGTCATTGTTAATTTTTACAATTAACTTTACAGTTTGTACAGCAGTGTCACAAAACTGAGAAGTAAGAATCATTTTCCCCACTTAACAATGGAAAACTCAGTGAAGTATATTGTATATTAAAACTATTTATTATCATGTATTTCCAGCAAAAGGCAAGAAAACAATGGTATTTATACAATAGCATATGTAGACACTTTTTTCCTAAAATGATATAAAGGACAATGCCGAGAATTTTTATTATTTTTAATTTTATTTATTTCACATATACAATTGCTTGGATGATCTTAAATTATAACTTTTTTTTAAAATTAAATAAGACAATATACAACATGTAGTCTACTCCCTCATTTAAAGTTACTTGTATTTAACTTTTAGAACTACATATTTAAGTGTTTTAAACTGTAAAAGCTGTAATATGCACACACCTGGATAAAACTATTTCCGCTGATTCTTTACCAGCTGATCCCCAAGGGAAGCCCAAGAATACTGGAGTGGGTAGCCTATCCCTTCTCCAGCATATCTTCCCAACCCAGGAACTGAACCAGGATCTCCTGTACTGCAGGCAGATTCTTTACCAACTGAGCTATCAGAGAAGACTGATACTAATTTACATATCAAGAGAAATAAAAATACAGACATTCACCAAAGCAAAGTTAAGTTCACAACGGATCTATTAATTGTAGTCATAAACTGGAACAGTCCAGGTGCCCATCAACAAGAAGCACAGATAGGTAAACCGTGGTAGAAAGATGCAATAGAATAGGACAAAGGAAATGAGACACCAGACTACATACGTATAAGTAACAACACAGACAAACCTCACAGACAAGAAGAAAGAACACCCGAAACATAGAGTACATATGGTATGATTCCATTTGTAGGAAGATCAAGAACAGGCAAAAGTCATCAATGGCCACAAAATTGGGAAGAGTGCTTCCCTCAGGGAGAGGGGAGTTTATAGGTAAGGAAGAGGCACAAGGGAATCCTCATGAGGGACCAGGAACTGTCTTTGCACCCACCCACGTGGTTGCAACCTGCATCTCAGCACACGTATCACTGCTGAACAGTGGAAGTGAGTTCACTTTATACAACGCATGTTCTTGTTGTTGTTTAGTTGCTCAATTGCATCTGACTCTTTGTGAGCCCGTGGACTGCAGCACTCCAGGCTTCCCTATCCTTCACCATCTCCCGGAGTTTGCTCAAACTCAAGTCCATTGAGTCAGTGATGCCATCCAACCATCTCATCCTCTGTCTTCCCGTTCTCCTGCCTTCAATCTTTCCCAGCATCAGGGTCCTTTCCAATGAGTCAGTTCTTTGCATCAGGTGGCCAAAGGACTGGAGCTTCGGCTTCAGCATCAGTCCTTCCAATGAATATTCAGGGTTGATTTCCTTTAGGATGGACTGGTTGGATCTCCTTGCTGTTCAAGGGACTCTCAAGAGTCTTCTCTAACACCACAGTTCAAAAGCATCAGTTCTTTGGTGCTCAGCTTTCTTTATGATCCAACTCTCACCTGCATACATGACTACTGGAAAAACCATAGCTTTGACTAGATGGACCTTTGTTGGTAAAGTTATGTCTCTGCTTTTGTATATGCTGTCTAGGTTGGTCACAGCTTTTCTTCCAAGGAGCAAGCATCTTTTAATTTCATGGCTACAGTCACCATCTGCAGTGAGTTTGGAGCCCAGGAGTTACTGGAGCCCAATAACAGGTACATCAGAGCAAAAATAAAACCCACAGCAGAAAAAGCCATCGGACTACCAAACTCCACCCTCCTCAGGGTAAGCAAAACAGGGAAGCCACAGAGAGGATAGGCTTAATTTACCAAAAATGTTCCTAGAGATAACCAACTTCAAAGCCAGCGATTCTATAATCCTGCTAAAATCTAAAAAAATTCTAAGCAAGTCATCAAATAAGACCTTGTTATAAATGTGCCTGCTGAATTAAATATGAGGCTATTTCAGGTACAAAGACTAGTGCCCAAAGGAATTCAAAATAACATGAGATCTAGAGAGCCTGGCCCTAGAAACTTCAAAAACTGCAAGACACAGCATTTGACCTTGACCTTGAATCGCTGGCCTTACTTGTGCTTACTCAAACCACCAAAAAAGCCCCATAGCTTTACTAATAATTTTGTTACAAATTAGCCTCAGGGAAATTCTACATGCCAAATGTGTTCACTTTGCCCAACAAAACCTTCAGAATCAAACTCACACAGCAAAAACGTAACAGGGAGAGGTGAGAGAGCCCAGAAGGTGGGGAGAGGAGAAAGGAGAGGGAGAGGAAGGCAAGAGGGGGCAGTGAAATCCAAGGCCCGGGGTGGGGGAGCCCAGGAGGCCAAGAAGACAGCAGGGAGGCCAGGTTGCAGGGGGCTGGTGGGGCAGGGGGTGACCAGAAAGCAGCAAAATCAGCAAGCCCACCAGGGTAAGCCCACAGAAGGCCTTTTCTTCTAAAACGTAGGGATTGTGGAATCCTGAGAAAGGAAAGGAATCCCAGGAGGACTGTGGGCAAAGAAGTTACATAAGAGATGCCTGACAATCCCTGATCTTGGGGTTCCTTCATCATCAGGTAAGACAGAACATGACTCACTGCACAGAGTTTGTGTAAGGATCATATGAGATAACTAACAATTTGCATGTCTAATCCAGAGCCTGGCACAAACCTGGGTCTCAAGACATGTACCCTCTCTTCTCCTTGGTGAAGGGACTATTTGGGGGTAGGGCAGAAGGAGGAAGCTTAAGTAGAACAGGAGATCTTAAAAACAGGGGTGTACTAGCCAACCCTACTTGTTAAACCACACCCACAGGACAGTCACAGAAGAAGGCAACCACTCCTATATCTCATGCTCTAGGCTGCTGGGGAAAAGGTGCTCAGTCCAGCAAGGCCACAAGGGCTCAGACTCTCAGTGGAAGACAGAGCACTGGGCTCAAACTTTATAACCCACCTCTAGGCCCCAGGCTCAGGCAGGAGCTCATCAATGAGCCCCACACAGCCCAGGGCTGTGTCTCATCTTCAAAGGGTCAGAAGCATGTGTTTGTCCTATGACAAGTTAACTGTGAGTTTTTTTGAAAGGGCTTCCCAAGTGGCACAGTGGTAAAGAATCCACCTGCCAATGCAGGAGATGCAAGAGGGGAGGGTTAGATCCCTGGATTGAGAAGATCCCCTGGAGTAGGAAATGGCAATCTGCTCCGATATTCTTGCCTAGAAAACTCCATGGACACAGGAAACTGGTGGTCTATAGTCCATGGGGTCACCAAGAGTCACACACAGCTGAGCACACACACACATGCACTAAGAGAAGGGCTATTTCCCCTATCTCTATGAGCTCCATCAGCAGCCTGATATAGGATGCATGCTCCAGGGAGACCCCTGAGGAAGGGAAGGGGAGAGGGGTCACAGAGAGATGGGGAAGATCTGCAGCATAATGGCCTGAACTGTCAGGGAGTTAGACCCACCCAAGGCCCACTTCTGTCACTCCCCAAAATGACCCGATTCCCTAGTTTTACTAGGAAGATCACTCATGAAAAGATCAAGTGAGTAATGGATGAAAAGAGCTATAGTGTATGGTTCATAAAAAGCAGTGAAGAATGAAAGTTATTATTATAGAACAAAAGGGAGGGAAAGAAGAGAAGGGGACAGGCTCACGCTCTGCAAAGGTCACCCATTTCCGCGCCTGCTCCATACACACATCCCCTCACAGTGAACCAGCTGCCCAGCAGGGACATGCCTCCCCTGGCTTTCCTTCCATCAATTACCCATTTAACCATTCTCACTTCAGGCAACCAAGTCAGCTCAACAGGGGCCGCTGCTATGTCTCCACGTGCAGCCACTCCTTGGCCATGGAGGTGAGCTGCGGGCAGCAGCGGGGAGAAGCTATGCCAGGCCCCCGGCGGGGGCACCATCAAGCCTGCTGCTGCTGAATCCCAGTGACAAGAACACCCTGATGGGTTCCAGAAGGAACTTCTGGAGCCAGGAGGCCATCTGGTAGGGCTGCTGTCCCAATCCTGGGCAATCTGACAAAGCATGACGCCTGGCTAGGAGGCTGATGTTCCACCCAGCCAACAAGCCTCCTATGACCCACATCCAAGCCTCATATGACCTGGGCCCCAGTGCTGCTGTAGTCTCTCTTCCCATAGACATGTCTCCAGTAGGATAAAACAGCACCCAGTTCCGAAAAGGGGAAAACCCTGTGAAGTGTAATTTTTACAGGAAGGAGCAATGCTCACTTCTCTGTGCTAACTTCCAGCCAGGTGTTCTAAGATGCAGATGTGCTTGCCCTTCTTCCTTCTAGTTCTCAGCCCCTGTCTCAATCTCACCGGCCTGGACAGGATGGGTCAAAAGCCTTCCAATTCCTAAACCACCACCTTCTGCCTCTCTCTGACATGAGAGCTACCGAAAGCAATCAGAGTCAAGTGCCAAAAAAAGTGTGTATGACCAGGAACAAAATGAAGAATGCATCTTCACATGTATCAGGAGTGGGGAAAAGAAGTACAGATGTTTAATAGGAAGAGTCAAATAATAAACTAATAGCCGGTGACAGCAACAGGAGGCAGTGTTTCTAAAGAGTGGACAGAGCAAATTCAGCCTGTTCCTGGATGTAAGGCGAATGGCGCTGCATGAGTTACCCATTGTACATGGAAGCAGGGATAGATGAACCCCCTGGTTCATTTATCAAGCAGCCCCATCAGAGGTAACCATATTCTTATACTGGCCATAAAAGGCTGAAGATTAGACCTATGGACAAACCAGAGTCCCTCTGTCCGGCAAAGGAAGCCTGGATCAGCACTGACTGAACTCCACCGACTTTAACCCCAGCACAACACCCCAAGCCTTCTGTGGCTGTCCTGGCTACATGGCCATCAGAGGAGATATACTTTATCCTTGGGGTAATGGGCTCAGCTCAGAGATCTGGCCCCAGTGGCACATGGTGCAGATACAGCAAAGTAGGAGAACTTAGTTAATGAGAAGGCAAACATGCTTTGCCTTGCTCATGGAGTACAAGCAGCGTGTTGCCACCTGCCCTGCCAGCACGGGGGGAGGGGGGTGCCCTAGGCCAACACAGGATGATTTTATGATTATCAGGTAAGAAGCCGTCTGGAGCAGGAAGAAGCCTTGCCCCACTTACTCCACTGCAGAGAGTAACGGGATGGTGCACAGTCAGTACCCACCTGACGCTAGGCAGAGGTGGTCTGAGTTTGCATCTTGGCTTCACCACTCAATAGGTATGTGCTTCAGACTGAAACCTCTAACACTCAGTTTTTTTCAGCTGCTGCTGCTGCTGCTGGTAAATCACTTCAGTTGTGTCCGACTCTGTGTGACCCCATAGATGGCAGCCCACCAGGCTCCCATCCCTGGGATTCTAGAAAAGTAGAGAAGTAAGAGTACTCTCCTCAAGTGACTTTTAGAGAAGATGAGAACAATGTAGCTGTCTAACTGGTAGCTGCTTTATTCTTAACATCACTGTTGCGGTGCTGGTTGTGTAACAGGGTTGAGAACGGACACTGAATGACCGCATTCTAAGCTGTACTGTTTTTGACCCCACAGATTCACTGGTCATATACATGGTGCACTTCCCCAGCTTGCTTCAGGACAAAAAGCATCATCATCCCCAGTGATCAGCAAAAATGATCCATGGTCTCTGGATACCTGGACACAGCTATGAACCTATAGACTGGAGGGGACAGAGCTGGGGTGGCGGCAGGGGGGCGGCAAGGGAATGACAATTTGACACTGGCAAGCTGACACAAATGGCCCTTCCAAGACACTGAAACCTCACAAGACACCTTCTGCAGAACCACTGAAATAGTATGGAGAGGAACATCGGGGAGCAATCTGGGAAGATCAGGAAACCAACACTGTATGTTACAAGGAGCTGGATCCCGGAGTCTCCTTCAGCATGTATTTCGAATCTGTCGTTTCCTCTCAATTTGCAGAGCACAGATGTTGAAGAGAAAACCTTAAAACGTTTGGGTTATTGAACACTCCGGGTGACTGCTGAACCAGATTTTAAGAGGGCAATGGCAGCCAGAAAATTACAGCTACAAGGTGAAAAATCAAGAGCTGAAACAAACTCAGTTCACTACACAAAGCTGAACTTGATAGTTTTTTGGAGCAAAATCAAGTGACAAGCAAATGACTCTGGTTCCCTAATCCTCCTGGGATTTGCCTTAATTCCCCCTGAATCCCCGAGATGCTCAGTGTAACTGATTTGCTTACAATTAAGTGGCATTAAAAGAGTGAGGGTCTCCACGCCTGGCAGTTAGGTGTCAGGGGGAGCAAGATCCACTGACTGATCGACAGACAAAGATGGACATCTTTAGAGATCGGCATCACAACGCCAAGTCCCAACAGTGCTGTGAGACAGTGGAACACTTTCATCTTCTGGGCTACCGCACTGAAGTCCTGGGTGAGTAAACGAAGGAGTAAAGGAAAGAATAGGCTGTAATTATGTGGCAGGAAGAATTCTACCACCCTAGCTAACATTCACTGATCCTTATCAATGACAGGTGCCACAGGGAGGGCTGTTTGGTTTTGTTCTCATAAAAGTCCCACATGGTAAGTGATTTTATTCTCCCCACTTTACAACAGAGAAGAATGAGGGATGCAAAGGAGTTAACTGATTTGTCTAAAGTTCCATTAACTTACGGAGAGCATGACCTAGGGTTGGGACCCGGAGCTACCTCGATCTTACTGCTGTTTTTCTTAACCAGCATGCACATAACCTTGGACAACCTCTTCAGAGCTGGTATAGATGAATGAGTTCTGCTAAACATGTAAGGCACCTCTGAGGTTCATTCCAGGTAATATTCTTACTGAACTCTCTTCTAGTGAAAGTGGAAAACAGTTGAATTGGGGTTCACTATCTATATAAATCTGACCTTTCTTTTAAACGTTTAAATGACGTGTTCAGAATTTAATGATGACCCCTCCCATCCCAGGGCAGGGGGGACTCACCCCAAGGCTTGAAAAGAGCAAGCAGGAGCAGAGGCCTATCGTGGGGCCCCACAGTCGTGTTGCTCAAGGTAACACAGGTGTTCTGGGGCCCCACAATGGGAAACTGGGATGCGCTGCCTTACACAGCAGATTGGCAGAGAAGACACAGGGAACGTGGAGACACCCTTCGCCCACTACACATCCTTGCCCTGGAGACACCTGTCACTCCAGAGGTGAGCCCTGATGAGCCTGCCACAGCCAGGAATTAAGTCTATGCTATTAGGACCTGTGCCTAAATACACACTCTGCTTTGGTCCCAAAGTTACAGCAATAAAATTCCCACTACGTTTTTCTCCCCCTTCCTATTATTTTGAGAATGTTCAAACATACAAAACTGGAAGTACTTTTATAGTGGACACCTACAAGCCCACCACCTCAAAGCTCTCCGTGACATCACCACGGCAGATGCACAGGTGAGGCAGGAGAGGGGTGAAGAAAGGTGCAGCCACAGCAGCAGGTCGCTCTGAACTCATCATCAGACATGTCCACCCCGTGTCTGAACCTGAGCACCGGCAACCTGACGGGACTGGCTTCCATAGAGAACTTCAGGCAACCATGTCGTCTCATCACCTTCAATGCAGAGAAGGCCAGTAGATGTTCTACTTTATACCCACAGATTTACTTTCACTGCTAGAACTGAAGAGGAGTTTAGGGGTCAGCCAGTGAAACCTAATCTTTTATTTTAAACTTGAGGCAAATAAGATTTCAACAGGTTAAATGCCATATAGGATCACATATGGATCACATAATCGGGGGAATTAAAACTCTCCAATAAGATACCTGGAGTATTTCCTAAAATACAAATTGGCCTGATGGCAGATAAGAACTAAGCCAACAGGAGGGAAATGCTTTGCAACAGGTTTTAACGAGCAAAATGCAACTGTACTCTTTCAAAAGTCTGGGAGGGAATTCCTTGGTGGTACAGTGGGGGAGGACTTGGCGCTTTCACTGCCATGGGCCCAGGTTCAATTCCTGGTCGGAGAACTACAATTCTGGAAGCAGCACAATGGCCAAAAGTCAATGAATGAAGGAATAAACCAACAAAAAATAAGAGTCTGGGAAACACTCACATTATTACCAACGACCTTTTAATACTAATTAGGGTTCCTTAGACAAAGTTCAAGAAAGACCATTCTTCTAGGTGACAATGTCAAAAAGTTTCCATGACATTTATTATATGATAATACAAAGTATAAAAACCCCATCAGGCTCTGCTTACGTCTTATCTTAATTCTGCCCCTAGAAGATTCTTTCAGTCTAATCTGACAGCACATAATAGATCTGGGCCTCTCAGGTGGCTCAGTAGTAAAGAATCCAACCTGTCAAGGCAGGAGATGCAAGAGATGTGGGTTTGATCCCTGAATAGGGAAGATCCCCTGCAGGAGGAAACTGTGACCCACTCCAGTATTCTTGCCTGGAAAACTCCATGGACAGAGGAACCTGGCAGGCTACAATCCATGAGGTCACAAAGAGTCAGACATGACTGTACATGCAGACAAAGGATGTCAAAACCATTAGTGCATTCCAATCATAAAGATACATGGCAGAAACCTAAATAGTGTGATAAAACCCACTGGCATTAGCAGGCACTAACTGCCAGGACTGCTGAAGAGTGCCCCAGTCTCCAGAAGGAACACCAAGGTGATGGAGCTTCCGGCCACCTCTAATTAACACCAGTCTGTGCCTTCTTTTAAGTCTGTGCCTTCTTTCAAGGCTTGTGAAAATCACTGCAACTGACCTGGGCTCACCTAGAGATGAAAATTACTTTGCCAATAGCAGAAAACAATACCTTCCGCATAAACAACAACAAAGGCAAGCCCCTTTGTTGGCCCCTGCGTCGTTTTCTTTTATGTGGAGCATTTCTCCAAAGCTTTGAAGACAAAGGACAAGACTCCAAGAAAAGCACCGTGGCAAGAAAGTCAAAGGCAGACAGCATTTTCTGCCCTCAAGGACTGACTCCTACACTGGTATCTTTGATCAGCATCTTCGCAGGGTTTTGTTTGTGGGCCCCCAGTTTGACACAAGCTTTGAAGAGTGATGTCTGCGCCAATTTGGGGGGCTAAATAAAAGCTGCTCAGTGGAAACTCTGGAGAATGACAATTATAGCAGACAGTCTGTACTTGACACCTTATGTCACCGAAACTATCATAATAAAAGCTGGTTTTCTAAAGGACCATTTTAAAATAGCAGTTCATATCTTCTTCAGTTGGCAAAAAGAAGAAACCACTTATTGATATACAGCAATTGGGGTGACTCACTACAAAGGAAGACTGAAGTAGAAAAAGCCAATACTAAACAAAAGGTGATTTATTGTATGATTCTATTCACATAACATTTTGAAAATGTTCAAAACTTTGGAAATGGAGCTGTATTAGAGGTGGATAGGGACTGGAGACTAGGAAGAAGGTAGGTGTGGGTATAAAAGGGCCACACCAGGGATCCTTGCGGGGTTGGCACTGTTGACTGCGGTGGTGTATACATAAACCTACGAAGGTGATAGAATCATGTAGGATTTTAATACGCACACACATTAATGCACATTGTGCACATACATGCACGCACACACACACAAATGAATACAAGAAAATCTTAGCACTAAATCTGACAGGTGGATTGTTACCAATTTCAATGTCCTGGGTGTACAATTACACATTAATTCTGCAAAATGTCACCAATGCAAGAAACTAGAAAGACAACTGTACATAAAATATCAGTTACCTCAAAATTCTTTATTTAAAAAATCAGCTGTACCTCTATATCCTAGAAGGGGGAAAAAAAAAAGCCTTTCCCCCACCCTTTGCTAAAGGCAAAGAAGGAATCATCTAAGAGTCTATGGCAGCAGAAAAGGACAAGAGCAACTGTCAGCAAAATAAAATATGACTGGGGGACATGTTAAAATTTAAGAAAAGGATTTCCTTCTCAGTCTAGCACTGATATCAACTCATTATGAGTTGACATCACTCATATCAACAATTTCAATTTTGCATCCTTACCTTGAGGCACAACTTTTCATTCAGAAACAAGCATAGAATGTTTCCTCCTCTATTATCTCACTGTCTTTAGTAACATGACAAAGCAATCATGCATGATTTTATGGACTGATGTACAAATTAGGAAACCTCAGCGTCTTTCCAGAGTTTATTAAATTTTAAAAGGAAACGTGGGACTTCCCTGGTGATCCAGTGATTGAGACTTTGCCTTCCAATGCAAGGGGTGCTAGTTTGATCCCTACTTTGGATACTAGGATCCCAAATATCTTGCAGCCAAAAAAAAAAAAAAAAAAAACAAAATGTAGAAACAAAATAATATTCAAAACAATTCAATGAAGACTTTAAAAATGGTTCACATTTTAAAAAAAATGATATGCTAGTTAACAAATGATGTGCTCTATTGATCAAAACTAAGGACGTAAGATAAGCTGTTGTTGGGTTCAGGTCATTAGTTCTTACAACTATTTCCAAGTGCCTGTCATTCACCAGCTTCCCATTCTTAACTTATTCCCCTTATTTAAAACAAACAAACAAAACAAGAGTCTTGACCAGCGACTACTTCATTGGTTGACAAGCAAACTCCTAGCAACCAAAACTATGGATTCCTTACCAGGGCTACAAGCAAGAAGCTCTCCTTACATCAGATGTATATAGGACAGAGCTATGGGAAGAAGCATAATTTTATTTCATGATGATTCTGATTTTTCCTTATGTGATATTCCATGATTTAAGATAAAAGGTAATTTTAAATCAGACCTGGTTTGAATCTCAGGTCTGTGATTCAGATAACACTGTAACAGGAGCTATTTAATAATTTTCCCTGTGTCTCAACTTCCACATTCCTACAAAATTATTATATGGATTACAGTGAGACAATGCCCCGAAGGCCTTAATGCCTGGCACATAGTGGGTGCATAATAAATGATCAATTCTGATGATCAACAATTCTGAAGCATCTTTAAATCTTCAAAACTTTAATACTGGGAATTCCCTACCCATTCAGTGGTTAGGGTTCAACGCTTTCACTGCTTAGGGCCTAGAGAACTAAGATCCCAGGAGCTATAAAGTTCATGTTAAAATATACTTAATTATTTTGCAGAAGAAAGCTATTGCTCTTTCTAAGAGTCTCCATTAGATTAACCTGTTCCACTTCAAGTTTTTAAAAACCAACCCTTAAGCGAGTCATAAGACATAACCATAAAAATTTCAGTATTAGTTCAGGAAATTTTTTGTCTCTACTTTCTTATTTTCTCATCACAACCTGCATATACAAAACAATGAAAGTCATGTTTGCTAAACCAGGCAAAGAAGGACAGTTGTTATTCTCAAATTTATTAGTGGACAGTTTATTAAAAGGAAGTGTGTAATGAGCTAGTCTATCATGCAAAATGTACGTACCATGGTTATTATCTTTAAAATTGAATTTACAGTCGGATCCAATTACACACAAAAGCATCATAATTAAAAGTTAAGGCTATTTCACCAGTATAAAAGAGGCATTAGGCTGCCACAACTCAGCTAACCCCAACTGGCATCTCATGACATGTTTTCAACAGAAGCCATGTATTATATTAGTGAGCTTAACTAAAAGTGCTAAAAGTGAGTAAAACTTCGTTTATCTGTTTCAAAAATTGGACAAAATACCTAATCTCATAGGGAAGACAAAAAATGTCTTTTTCTATACCACACTGAGAAGATACCTGACATATCAAAGCTAATTTGGTTGACTATCATGATGACAGAATCTTTTTATTATAATTACTATATTATTATAGGTTGTTCTTTTCCCACTCAGTGGCCAATTTGTATTCATTTCCAAGAATAAATTCAGCTGCAGAAGCACTGCTAAAGTTGCATATCCTTTGCAAAGAAATAAAAGGAGTTGGTGATACTAATAAAAATGGACTGAAATATATTTACTCATTCACCTATCTTCTCCATGAACTCTCTGCAGCAGCTTTTGGTAGTAGTGTGCCACCTATTGTTACAAAACGAGCTTCTGTATTTGAAGATTTCCTATTTCTTTCTACAGGGAAGCAAAGCATCCTACTGTCTTTTTCAAGATAATGAGTCTTTATTTTCCTTCCTTCTTTCCTGTCACTTCCCACACCTGAAATACAAATGGGCTACAGAGAAACTAACCTTTTAAAAAATGTATTACAACCCACTTCAAGCATGAATCAGTTTAACTCCGTGGCTATCATACAGGGGTGATCTTTTTCCCGGAGGAATCTGTCAATGTCTGGAGATACACACAGTTGTTAAGACTGAGGTGCGAGGATACTGGCTTCTAGTAGGTAGAGGCTGGGGATGCTGGTAAAGCATCTTACACTGCGCAGGACACCCCCTCACAAGGGAGAATTACCCAGTCTCAATACCCATAGCACTGATGTTTAGACACCCAGATTTAATTACAACCAGTAAATTCCAAAGTCAAAAGAAAGCCATATATGATGGCAGAACAAAAAATTAAAAAGCCAATTTCACAAATTCAACATTCAACAGCAATACAGTAATTAATAGTGGTTAAAATACTAGGAATTACATTACTCTTGTCAAGACTAGTAGAAAGATATGATAACACCCATGACCAATTTATAATTCAAATACTCATTAAAACACACACACACATTAAAGCACATGTTGGCCAACTGATCCAAAATCCATGTAAGGAATAAGACCTCAACTTGACTTTGTGATTGGTCTCCCAAGCTGACTCTTGGAACCCTTGACATGTAATAAGGGTTCTCAATTCTCAAGCCATACTTAAGAATCATCCTTGTCAGTGTGGCATGCTGGGGCACAGTGTATGGCATGTCTACCACAGCTGGTCGTCTCCTCTCCCCTTCATGACAGGCATCATTAACTGATCAAAGTCTCAACTTTTCTTATGCGGTGCTCCAGTCCATGGAACTGGCGTGGGAGATGCTACAGATATCCATGATGAGATATGATTTCAGGAGGACTGAGTTCAAGTCTCACCTTGGTCACTAAAGAGCTGCATGAACTCAAAGTCACATAAGCTCTCTGGGTCCATTTCCTTCAATTATATAACATTTCTAAAGGAATCTTTAAAGAATCTTTTAATTCTAATTCTAAATAAGATGTTACAATATAGCATTTCTGGAGTAATAAGGTACTTTGCACTTCAACTGCAGAACTGCTAAATACTAAATGACTAAGGCTATGCAGATAAAGAAGAAAGATTAGACACACAGAAGAATAGGAGAGTAGGATGGGAATTCACCAGAAAATAAATGTCCAATGGAAAGGGGCATTATCTTCAAAAAAATAAAGGAACAGCATGCAATTATGCAGAAAACTCACTGGAATTAGATTCTTAAGACCTTACTTTGAGTAATCACGTCATAGAGCAGTAATATGTCTGTGACTTAAGATAAATAATTTAATCTCTCTCTGAGGTTTAGTCTCTTTATATACAAAAAGGGCTAATTGCAATTGCCCAGCCCTTCTCACAAGACTTTCTTTAAATTAATTACTGAATCTTCAAAAGGCCACGAAGAGCAGCATGATTGAGTAATTTATGGATGATCCAAACTATGAAATATTACAGAGCTGCAAAGTGAATGAGTTAAAGCTGCTCGCAACAGACTGGAGAGATGTTCATAATATATATATGCTGCTGTGCTCAGTCACTCAGTTGTGTCTGGCTCTTTGTGACCCCATGGACTGCGGCCAGGCTCCTCTGCCCATGGGCGTGCTTCAGGCAAGAAAACTGGAGTGGGTTGCCATGCCTTCTTCCTGGGGATCTTCCAAACCCAGGGATCGAAGTCAGGTCTCCCACGTTGCTGGCTGATTCTTTACTGTCTGAACCACCAGGGAAGCCCCTATATAAAGATAGCTGCAGAGAAATGTGTATACTACAATCCCATATTCATAAGCAATAAGGAAATGAATCAAAGATATGTGAATACATGTGTGTGCAGGCTATTAAAACAAACAAACAAACACTGTGAAAACACATTCCAAAATGTTTAGCACTGAGATTGGGGCGGCACAAGAAGACTGGTAAAAAGAAAACTGAAATTGTGGGTCACACTGTGGGATTCACTTCAGATTTGTTCTTTGGGCCAGTTCTTATGCTGTAGCTTAAAAAGATGAATGGGTTTTAACTTTCAATTACCTTCAACAATTCTTGAAAAGTCAGCCAGTGGCTGGCAGGAGCTGGGGGGAGGAGGAAATGGAGAATGAATGCTTAATAGGTAAGCAGTTTTCATTTGTGGTGACGAGAAAGTTCTGGAACTAGATAATGGTGCTGGCCATACCACACCATGAACGAACTAAGCCCCTGACCTGCACAATTTTAAAGTGTTTAAGTGGTAAATTTTATGTTCTATGTATTTTTCAATTTAAAAACTCTTCTAGGTATTTGGGGTGGGCGGGGGGGGGGGGGTTGCGGTGCACAACATAGCTTGCAGAATCTTAGTTCCCTGACCAGGGATTGAACCTACACCCTCAACGAAAGCATGTAGTCCTAACCGTTAGACTATCAAGGAATGGAATTTCCACAGTTTAAAAATTCTTGATCTTCAAGTTCTGTGGAAGTAGAGAGCCTGTGGTCACTAGAACCTCCACCAGCAGATATTGAAGCAACCAAGGAAACAGTTACGGGAGGAAAGGAACTTTGTAAGTTCTTCTAGGAGCAGAAAGAGGTGGAAACCCAGGTGAGCCCACAAGGATATTTAGTTATTTGCTTACCTATAACTCACAGTAAGCCCAACCCCAGGCTCTATAACACCCGAAGATCCAGCAAGTGTCTCCCCCCAAATCTTCTTTGGTTTAATACTTGTCAATTCTGCCCCAGGTTCTCTACGAACCCCCTGCCAGACACTGCTCAAACAACCCAAGGCTTTTAACCTCAGCAAGATCCCTTTGTGAGGCTTGAAGCACTATTCAAACCAAGAACGTGAGAAGTAAAAGAAATCATTATAATTATGTATGTTCTTTACTTTTAAAAGGTCTCGCCTGTCATAATTACTGTAGTTCCCTGAGTAAAACATTACAGAACTCTCAGGTCTACTTTAACACGAACTTCTTAAAGCTATTTCAAACTGAGTTTTGAAGTTGTAAATAGAAAACCAAAACAAAGGAAGTAAAATTCTGTAAGACTCCAAAGAGTCAGAGTATTCTAGGATACACTCTGAAAACCACCAGGCCTGGGCAAGATTCTGTTGTTTTTAGAAAGACGAGAGCATCTCCATCTATACCATGAAAACAGGGACAAGGTTAACTTCAAAAGACTGATGTGTACGTTGTAACAACATGATCATAAAATCCATTAATCTCAGAAGTCCGGTGGGGGGCGGGGGGAGGAGGGAGCAAAAACCCAGCAGAGAAGAACAATAGAAACAGTCCAGCTGTCCACTGGTGAAAGCTTTTCATCTTACTACTGTCATCCCCTAGGTGCTCATGTCAGTACGGACCAGAGAGTTTAGCAGTCTTTTTAGGGCCCTAAACATGGGTCTGGGCACAACATAGACAAGGAAAGCCTTGTTACCAAACATGAGAACCGCACACTAACTGTGCTCTCCTTCCAATGAAATGAAAATAAGAAAAAGCTAAACCATAGCCATCTTTAAAAAAGGAAATCCATACCTCTATAAACCAGTAGCTCTCCAGCTTCACTAGAAAAGTTAATGCAAATATTTGATTCGCAGCAACGGTGGGGAAAGACTAAAACAAATGGGAGTATCTTATAATCTTAAAAGTGTAAGATATACATAAGGTAGATATGGGCTTCCCTGGTGGCTCAGACGCTAAATAATCTGCTTAGAACGCAGGAGACCTGGGTTTGATCATTGGGTTGGGAAGATCGCCTGGAGAAGGGAATGGAAACCCTCCTCCAGTCTCCTTGCCTGGAGAATTCCATGGACAGAAGAGCCTGATGAGCTACAGTCCATGGGGTCACAAAGACTCGGACATGAACAAGCAACTAACCACTAAAGCCGATATACCTTCAGCTCTTTTTGGAAACCAGAAATATAGCAAGTCCCTCTCCACTGCTCTGACATTATTCCCCTTCTCTACACATTCCTCATCATAGATTGTTAGGATATGTGGTTCTCCATAGAGTAATACTCTGACCTGGCACCTGGTTTAAACCTCAGGTAAGTACTGCCCACTGGAAATGCTTATATACAGGAAAAGACCGGTTTATGTCTTACCAATGTCTGTCCACTAAGAATAGCTCTTGATAAGCCTACACATTGTTAATGCCATACATGTCTGTGTGTATACATATATAAGCACACACACACACATATAATATATAGTACACTAGTACAGCCCTCCTAGTAGGGCAACTAAGACACACACACACACACACACACACACACACACACACACACACACACACACACACACACAGAACAATTTAGTTTTTAAACTGTTATCCAAGGTTCTGGCCCCATCTTCTACTCTCTGTACAGCACGCGTGGAAGAAAATCCACCAAGATTGACCCTCAAGAAAGGTCAAAATAATCCTCAGGACAGTCCTTTGGAACTGACCAGAACAAGAGAAAGTCAGAACTCTTGGAAAAGCACATTGGACAACATGCAAAATGCTCCTTTTCAAAGGTTATTTTTTAGGAAATGGTGGCGGCAGAGAGAGAAAACAGAATATTTAGTATTTTCTTTTAAACATCTCAGAAAGAAGGCTGTTAACACAGATGGTTTTGTTAAACTCTCTAAAATCGAGTCCCAAAATCATCAGAAATGTTCCCGTCAACCCAGAGCATAGCCTCAATTGTGTCAGTACCACATTCACTACCAAGTGTTATTTAACAAACTACCTGGAAACTTCGTAACTTCAAAGCACTAACATTTATTACCTCACCATTTCTGAGGGTCATCCTATCTACATAATCACAATCATAAAATAGGAGACAATCAAGTGGCTCCAATTTAAAATTATTATTTCTTAACCATACTTTCTAATTTTTTTACTTTCAAAATTATGCCATCAAAGGACAAAAGAAAAGAATAAACTGAACATGCTAGCTCTACCAGAATCCCAATCAGAACATTTGTTTTCTATGATTTTAAATAAAGAATCACAGATCCATCAAAAAGAGCCTAATAATTCCAAGCCACTTAACGCCAGTTCTCAGTCATTTAAAAATTCAAATGTGTTACATGCACTTCATCTTAGTCTAATTCTTTGAAAGTGTTTATTTCAAACAAGCAGTTCCCCAGCTATGCAAGTAAACAAGTATTATATGTGAAAACTGAATTTTGATAACATAAGCTATAAAATATATTTGTCAAGGTATTCAATGGCAGCAGATAGTATGTTTTCTGGCCACCGAGCATCTGTCTTCTCTGCCTTTTGCTCAAAGTAGATGGATTTCCTTCTGCTTTAACTTTTTTTCTCCCAGCTAGGTCTTCTCTTGATGGACCATGCAAGCAGGATATACACCTCCTACACTAGGCCCATCATGTAACCAATGTCTTTTAGACACAGACATTGCGAGTAAGTCTAGAGCAGATTCATCCCCCCCAAATAATTACTTTTTGAGGGACTTTTTCACCTTGCCAGAATTTTCACCAGGTCCCCTATCTTTCTGCAATAAAGCCCATCTTTAAGTTTAGCCAGAGTAGACTTCTGTTGCTTGCAATACTGACCGATGCAGCCCAAGTTAATTTTCTGTTATTTGTGGACACAGTGGCGGCAGCATGGAGCAGATGGGTAGCAGCCAGGGCATTGCACTCACTGAGCAGCAGAAAGAGCGAGAGGAACCGTCTGCGCTGTGAAAAGCCCACCTTACATGGACCTGAGCTCACAGATGCTGTCCGCTCTTAAGAAACCTAGCGGCAGGCACCCATGGGAGCTTCCATTATCAAGCATCTTACAGGGAAGCAAAACCGAGATCCACTTATAAATGCATCCTATTTCACACAAAGGCACATTTCACTTTGCAAAACAGTCCCTCCAAATTGTTGAAAGGTGGTGGTCTCATTTTTGCAGCGTTTACTAAAATTTTAAATGTGCCTCCCCCAAAAAATAGCACATGTGTATAAGGGGGAAGGGTAGACACATGTTCAGTCAATTTTCTTTCTTAATGTCAATAAAATAGGAACAATGTAAACATCAAGCAATGGATAAGCAAATAAACCACCAGGAAACAGCCACAGTAAGGAAATACCTATGGAGCACTTTAAAACATGATGCAAACAAATATGAACCAATGTGGACAACATATGCAAAGCACAAACAGGGGAGAAAGATTTTAAAAGCGTAATATTTACACAACCATACACAGAATCATACAGATTACACCTTCCACAGCTAAAAAAAAAGATATTAAATATTTCCCAAAGAGATATGAAGACATTCAAATAACACATTAAAAGCAAAACAGCAGTATTTACAAAACTGATAGCTTTTCAGAGGAAGGACAAAAAGGGAGGCCTGGAATTAGGGAAAGAATCAAGGAATGAAGTATGTGCAAATCATTTCCATTCTTGTCAGTAGTATATAACCTTGTGTTGCTTACAACGATTAAAAACTAATCAGAAAAGTGTGAAAAAGCTCAATTCAGCTATCAGAACTTTGCAGAAACAGACTCAAAATGTAAAAGGAGTTTCAACCACTATGGAAAGATGACTCTAGGCATGAAGACTTGGGGTTAGATAGTTAAGTAACCCCAATACTTCTGGAGTTGTCATGGGTATACCTTGCTGTTGCTGTTGAGCTGCTAAGGTGTGTCTGACTCTGTGACCCCCGTGGACTATAAGCCACCAGGCTCCTCTGTCCATGGGATTTCCTAGGCAAGAATACTGGAGCAGATTGCCATGTCCTCCTTCAGGGGATCTTCCTAAACCAGGGATCGAACCATGTCTCCTGCATTGTAGGTGGATTCTTTACTGCTGAGCCACCAGGGAAGCCTGAGTATACCAACCATATGTTTTATGCAGAGTTTTGGCTAGTGTATCTTCGTTTAAAAAAAAAAAAAATTCAGTGTCTAAAGACAGTCGTTTTTTTCTTTGCTTAATGTGTACATGTCCCTCACACATCATGGCCTCCTATTTCATCAAGTTCATTCATTCTTTTCAATAACAATAAGCAGCTTCTGGGCATTAGGAAAGTCACAGCAAATTGTGTTCTCATCAGTTATGCTACAGCGTCCTGTTCTATTTCAAATCCATTTTCCAGGGAAAGCTTTCAAATAGTTTAAATCATACCACACTCCTTTCCCTCAACTACCCCTATCTTTTTGCTGCATTTCCAGTTCATAAAATAAGGCTCTGGGAAAATATTCATGGATTTCTCATGCAGCAGGTTCCAATACTTTATTCAGGTAAGAAATGTATAAACTGAACTGTCCACCATTATGCTGATTTGAAAGCACTAATTGTGGCAGTGGTTTTCTAAAGAATGTTATCTATTTCCATCCTGTACAAATTTAGGAGAAACTGTGGTTTCCTGTTCCAGGGTGTTGTCCAAAAACCACTCTACAGAAGTCTGCAAAAATAATCCTTGGCGTTTTTTGTTTCAAGAGGAATACTTGGAGTGTTTCCCACTGAGAAAGGAAATGGGCTTGTCCCGACTGCAAAAGGTCCCCATGTACTCCAAAGACTCCAAGAACAAACATAATTTCTAATTGAACAATACTTAATGGCGTTGCTTGTTCACAAGCTCTCTGGTGGGGGTGGGGGGACGGCGGTGGTGCTGTGCTGTGATGTCAGATAAGCTTTCTGCTGATCGCCAGCGGGTGGCTCTGTTATGTGTATACGCGTGCTCACTCGCTTCACTCATGTCCGACTATTTGCAACCCTATGAACTGTAGCTCGCCAGGTTCCTCTGTCCATGGGTTCTCCAGGCAAGAATACTGGAGTGGGCTACCATGCCCTCCTCCAGGGGAATCTTTCAGATCCAGGGATCGAACCCACATCTCCTGTACTGCAGGAGGGTTCTCTACCACTGAGCAACTGGGGAAGCCCTATTATCTGTTATGAGACTTCCCTAAATGTCAGTTTCTTCATCTTGGTTTTAAGATAATTATTACAGCTGCCTCTTTAGAAGATTTATTGCTAAAGGTTAAAATGAATGCCTTGAGCTGAGCAGAATGCCTGGCACACACTATGGCATGATGACGGTTTTATAACACACACACACTTTTTTTCCCATAAATAGAATATTAGATTGAGTATAAAACAACCCAAGAAAGAGAATACTGAGCTATTTAGGGAAGGATGTTACTTTGCATTCCATATTCATTATAGCAATGACTTCAACTTAACAAAACTTATGAGAAAAGTGGTCTGAAATAACAAATCGAATATGAAAAGACCAAATAATTTTTCAAGACATTAGTTGTTATAAAAGGGATATTAAAAATACACTGAAGTACCACCTCACTTTCAAAAGACCTTCCTTAACTTGAAAAGGTAAAAAAATGAAAACATTTCTCAGCCTCTTCCTCACTTGACTCAGTGAAGGCCAAGTTTCCCAAAGGAGGCATTTCAGGGTCGAAAGGAGCAGGTGGGAGATCAGGTACACAAACTGTTTTCCCTGGATCAAGGACCTTCAGCGCTCTCCCAGCATCCAAGGTATAACCTCCTGAAAAGAGGGCACGGACTGCAGAAAGGATGGTGACTCTGCCCCACCAGAGGTCACAACCACTGCCAGCGAATTCACATCCCCTCCAGGATGAAGGGCAGCACCCACAGGGAAGTTTTCACCTCTGCTCCAAGGAGGCTTTTCCCTGCCAGCCCCATCGCCAGACAGGTTCTCAGGCACTCACTCTACAGCCAAAGTAAAGGGGCCATGAGAATTTCACAGCATGTCCCAGCCATGGCTGGGAACTAGGAAGGACTCCGTGACCCTTCCACATGGTGAAGCACTTAGAAAACTGGAGCAGCAAACCCTCATCTGTCCTGTCTATTTACAGCTCATGGGAGGATTGGAGAGCGGGGAGGACAGGGAGACGAAAAGCCCTATTTACAGTTCATTGGTTGGGGAAGCAGGGGACAGAGAGATGCAAAGCATCTTGCAAACACTTATATAGTTGCAGAAGAAAACAAGGGGGGAAAATAGAGCTGGATACAAAGGAAAGCTCTATATATAGAATGCAATTATGTAAGAGTTTAACCAGGGAAGCAGAATCAGAAATTCATCCTGCACAGAAGACAAGGCTGCCTTGGCCGGTTTCTCCATCTCCCCCAGAACAGGAAGTCCCCATGAATACTTGGCTGTCTGACCAGCACATATTTAAGAAGAGTTTTTTGGTTTTTTTTTTACCTTTTACATCACTCACGTGCTTTGTCCTGAATTTTAGGACAAGGAACATACTTCACATAACTCATTCAACCTTTCATACTTTTTTTTTTTTTTCGCTTAAAATATGAACAGCATGGAATCCCCTGAAGAGTATTATCCAAGAGTGCTTTCAGTAAGGACAGCAATGCTCGGTGTCTCCACCATCCAATGCAGTAGGCACATGTGCCTACTCAGTGCCTGGAAGTGGCAAGTGAGACAAATGTAGCAAAGTATCACAAAGTGGGTGGTCTTACTGCACATTAAGCATATATACAGACTCTAGAAAAATGATACAGATGAATCTGTTTGCAGAGCTGGAACAGAGATGCAGAGGTAGAAAGAAGGCCGTGGACATGTGAACACAGAGGGGGAAGTGGGGCATGGGAAAAATGGAGAAGTAGCAGTGACATATACCCACTACCACCTGTGAACAGATGCCGAGCGGGAGGCGGCCATACAGCACGGGCAGCTCACCTCCACCTCCGCGATGACCTGGACGGGTGGGGAGGGAAGGCGTGTATGCAGACATACAGCTGATCCACCGTGCTGTACAGCACAAACAAAGGGCAGCACTGTAAAGCAATTATGATCCAACAACAACAACAGAAAGTAGTTGGCTTAAAAAACTAAAATTCACTGCCTCAGGATTCTGGAAGCTAGAAGTCTGAAATCAAGGAGCAAACAGGGTGGATTCCTCATGAGGTCTGTGAGGAGAAGCTCTCCCAGGCACCTCTCCCAGCTCCCAGTGGTGTGTAGGCCATCTTCAGTGTTGCTTGCCTTGTAGAAGCAGCACCCTAATTTCTGCCTTCAAGTTCACGTGCACTCTCGCTATGTATACATTTGTGTCCAAATCCCTCTTTTTTATAAGGAAGCTAGTCACACTGCACTAAGGGCTCATCCTATTCTATTATAATCTCATTTTAACTAATTACACCTGCAATGACTATTGCAAATAAGTACATTTGAGGTGTTAAGTAGGACCCCAACACATAAATCTGGAGAGAATGCAATCCAAACCAAAAGTCTGAGGATCTTTTTTATTTTTTAAATTTTGTTGGAGTATAGTTGATTTACAATGTTGTTACAAAGTTAGTTTCTACTGGGCAGCAAAGTGAATCACACACACATACACACACTCGTTTTTTTATTCTTTTGCCATAGGTCATTTCAGAGTACTGAGTACAGTTTCCTGTGCTATACAGTGGGCTCTCACTATCAATAATAGCTACCTATTTTATATATAGTAGTGCGTAATATGTCAGTGCCAATCTCCCAATTTATCCCTCCCCCTTGCTTACCTCCTGGTAACCGTAAGTTTGCTTTCTACATCTGTAACTCTATTTCTGTTTTGTAAATTTGTACTCTTTATGTTAGATTCCACATATAAGGGATAGCATATGATATTTGTCTTTCCATGTCTGATTTACTTCACTCAGTATGATCATCTCTAGGTCCATCCACGTTGCTACAACTGGCGCTATCTTCTTTTTTTTACAGCTGAGTAATATTTCATTGTATATAGGTACAACATCTTCTTTATCCATTCCTCTGCTGATTGACATTTAGGCTGCTTCCATGTACTGGCTATTGTAAATAATGCTGCAACGAACATTGGGATATATGTGTCTTTTCAAATTATGGTTTTCTGAGGATCTTACTTTTATTTCATTCTAATTCATGTCACTTGTGACTAGGTCTACTGTACTGGACAGGATAGGCCCAGATTATTTCCTCTCTTTCACTGTACTCACCTCATGCGTGGCTTACTGTATTCCAGGCACTGTGTGAAGCTCAGTGCATAGGAGGTACCGTCACCACCAGTTACCCAAGCTTAACTTTAGAGTCGGGCTTCCCTTGTGGTTCAGCCAGGCAAGAATCTACCTGCAATGCAGGAGACCTGGATTCAATCCCTGGGTTCGAAAGATCCCCTGGAGAAGGGAAAAGCTACCCACCCCAGTATCCTGGCCTGGAGAATTCCACGGACTGTCTAGGGATGGGGGTTGCAAAGAGTCAGACCCAACTAAGCGACTTTCACTTTCAACTTTACAGAGGGTAAATACGTGTACTTTGTCCAAAGACACAGATCCTGTAAGTTAGGACTTGATTTAACACGTGGCATTTTCTTACTTCACACAGCAGCTGCTTCCATTACACTTTAACTTCTGAAACTGTCCTGGAACACACAACAGCTACATTGAGGACTGTATTCCTAGCTGTTTCTTATGGGAAGATATTAATTGCTATTATAAGGATTAATCATTTGCTTTTGGAGTTTTGGTTCTTTAACAATGTAACAATGATTATCTCTTGAACAGTATGTGCATAAATAAAACATGGCAATTGAAAATTTTACAGCATTTCTCAGATGTTCGACACTGAAGTGAGTACTGCATTATACAGACTTCCTTTAATTTCATTAACTTCTGTTATTGTCCCTACTTTAGTAGATGAGCAAACCGAGGCTTTCAAAGGTTAAACGGTTTGCTTCAGGTTACAAAACGAAAGAATAGTTCTCAACTCACATCTGCTAGGATCCCCAAACCCTCTCCCTGAACCAGGCTGCCATATGATTTCATACAACCTATTAATACATACACTAATTTACCAGTAAAAAAGAATGGAAAAGACTATATTATACGAAGTTTTTCATAGGTTCCAAAGGCATTCGCCTTGCCAAGAGCCCCTGCCATTTAATACAGAGCACCAAAACACTCTTTTTTCTAACCTTCTATAATACACATCCTTATGCCAAGTGTTTCTTAAAGATATTTCTAGCAAGAAAGGTTTAGCTCAAGTAATGGTTTTTGCATGAGAGTTTAAAGATGAAGCATGTGATTTAAAAAAAAAATAAACAACATCATGGCTTTTCAAGGGGAAAATTGAAACCCTATTTCAAGTCCCCAGATAATAAGATCAATAGACAGCTTCCCAGTTGGAGGCGCTGCCTCCAACTGACTAAAGCAACAGTCTCCGCAGCTTGCCTTGTGAGGCCACCCCGCAGTTTAATCGTCCTCACTGTTAGGTTTTCTGTTCACATCTATAGTCTAACATTCTTTGTGTTACACTTCCACATGGTAATCACAAGCTGCTCTCCCCAAAAAATCCCCTCTCAGTGGTTATGCATCCACTAAAAACCCTTGACTGGCAACTTCTTTCATGCAGTCCCTGTGCATTATGTACAGAGGTGCCTTTCAAATCACTCATACAGTTGAAAACAAACAAAAACAATATGAAACAACCTCCACCCACAAGGCGATTAAAACAGGCTACCAGGGAAGGTGTTAGAAACCTCAAAGAAAGAAACGAATGAAGGACTTTTTCCTTAATCAGTCATGCTGATGGATCACAAAACCATCACAATACTGTAATCCTCCTCCAATTAAAATAAATGATTTCTAAAAAAAGAAATGGATATTGAGCACCTACTACGTGACAGGCATTGCAGTACAATTAGGAACAAAGAAACAAATGAGATACAGGCTTATCCAAGTTTATTCAGTCTTAACATGTCAGTATTGCAATATTTAATTCAGTTATCCCCAAAGTGTCAAAGCACTTAAAATCTGTTTTTAAATCATATGATGAAACTAGTTTGCCAGGTTTAGCAAATACAATACGCATGACCAGTTAAATTTAAACTTCTGATAAATGACAAATGATTTTTTTTATTCTTCTGTGAAGTATGTCCTAGGGTTTACAGGTGACTCAGTGGTAAAGAATCCACCTGCCAACATTAGAGACAAAGTTCAATCCGAGGGCCAGGAAGGAAGTGGCAACCCACTCCAGTATTCTTGCCTGGGAAATCCCATGGAAAGAGGAGTCTGGCGGGCTACAGTCCACAGCATCACAAAACTCAAACATGACGTAGTGACTAAACAACAACAATAAGTATGTCCTACATTGGATCTGGCAAACCTAACACATCATTTAACCAATAAAAGGATGTAAAACAAACAAGAAATATATAGATTTTTGTACCAGAGCCCTAAGAGTTAAGAATTTTAGGCAAAATACTACGTAACAATCCTCAGTATAAATGGTGGGAACATATAAGAGAACCTGGGTCGCCATCCAATCCCGTGACGCTTGTGAACGGAATTCCCTGGGTGAACCAACAATGAAAGGTTTAATGTTTTGTTTACAGGATTGTGGTTTCTAAATTTTCTGGACAAACGTGTTGCAGAAAACAATGTACTATTGAACAGGACAAGAGAGAAATAAGCCTGTCTTTAAGTATGCTATCACACTCTATGCCACATTTAATTCAAATAAGTCAAGGTTAGCAACCTGCCCCTCCAAACGTTCATCAAGTCTGTGTGCGTTCATCACTTGCCAGTAGTAAAATTTCTTACTATTTCTAGAGAGAGTGCCACATGCTTCAAGGAAGTAGATTCTCTGCAGCACATACATGCAAACATACACACAGATACACTTGTACCTTCTCT
Organism: Capra hircus; assembly: GCF_001704415.2. Classification (NCBI taxonomy): domain Eukaryota; kingdom Metazoa; phylum Chordata; class Mammalia; order Artiodactyla; family Bovidae; genus Capra; species Capra hircus. The sequence goes on from NC_030829.1 coordinate 39,486,876, forward strand.
CACCAGCCTGTTGTTGTCATTCAATCGCTAAGTCCTATCCGACTCTTTGTGACCCCCATAGACTACAGCATGCCAGGCCTCCCTGACCTTCATCATCTCCCATATTTGCTCAAATTCATGTCCCCTGAGCCACTGATGCCATCCAACTATCTCATCCTCCATCACCCCCTTCTGCTCCTGCCCTCAATCTTTCCTAGCACCAGCCTGGTGAGCAGCATTCCTTGGCTCAATCTTCATGCTTGACTGTTGTCGGTACCAGAAATGCACTCAAGGGAAAATGGTCCAAATCTACCTTCGTTCTGTGTCACTTTTATTCCAGAGCCAGAGAGGCAATATACTCAGGGTCCTCATTAAAGCAACCCAGTTTATGTCAGTGTGTGCTGGGCACTGACTTAAATGCTGCAGAGACATCCACTGCTACAATAAACCTGGTTTCCTTTTCTTCCTGTGGATCCAAATCGAGCGCATTTCCCAAACTCCTTCATTAGTACTGACCTATGTGCACGATAGAAAGCAAATGGGATGTGCACAGCTTCTTGAACTGGCCTCTACAATGCTCCAAGCTAGAGGGGGAAGCTGAGCTACAAGACAGGAGGAGCCTGGGCGTGTTCATGGGAACCAAGATTTGAAAGACTAACTTTGCATGCATTAAAAACAAATTTTAGTCTGTGGATGATAGAACCACCTGTTAGAACCACTACTGTATTAAGATATACTCAAGCTTTTGCGATGCAAATGGAAATCTAAGTTATATTTCATGAAATGAAATTTAAAGAAATCTTGCTTATGACTCTGTCCCTCCAGCACAATTTAGAACACGTCTCCATTTTAGAGTAAAAGTCTCTTTTATACCAGTTTCATGTTGAATTATTCTGCAAAGAAAACCCAATTTGGCAGCATGTGTCCATTTAAACTTCGATAAGCCTCCAATTCCTTCATTATCACCAATGTTTGGAAATGGCTAGGTTAAATGTACAGCTCATGCACCATTAAGCAATTTGAAAGAAGGAAAATAAATATGAAGCAATCTCATTATAAAAAGTATAGTCTATATTTAGTACTGACAAAGCAATAGCTAATAGATAAACAAAACATACATGAAGGGCCTAGAACAGCCCCATGTGCAAATGGGAACTGAGAGAATTATAAATGAATATGAAATAGTATTTACCTTCGGGGAGTATTTTGAGACAACTTACAGTAGGGAAAAGTAACTGAAATGTTTTGGTGAAGAAGCTGAACTGCTGATTGTGCTTGTATGTAAGGTATTTTAATAACTTTGGCAGTTCCCAAATTGTTCAGTCCTTCCCAAATCCATGAGATCTATCCCCAAGGCAATTTTCCTCTTTTTTATTACCAAACCAAAAGTATTTCTTTCATCGGCAGGATTCCACTGACTAGAAACGATTTTGCCTTTACTACTCTAAAATCTCTAACAGAGCTACAGTGAAATACATTATTAGTTGACGCTAACACCTGATACCCCAGGTACTGAAGCAGAAAATCACCTAAACGTTGAATGTTTCTTAGGAAAAAAAAAAAAAAAAAGGTTCCCAAAGTTATTAATTCCAGGCACTAAAAGGCCACAAATCACAGGAAAAGTACAACAACATTGCAGTTTATGTTCACACCATGGATAGCTTGGAAAATCAATAATTTACAGCTATTCAAAGAAACATTTTTCCAAACCCTCCTTTCAGGGATAAATTCAAAGAGGAAAGTTTGGAAGTCTGTCTACCTCTCGTTTTCATTTGATATCAACTTAAGGATAATTTACATAAAATAAGATTCACCCCTTTAAGTGTACAATTTGATTATTTAATAAAAAAGGCAATTGTATAAGCAGCAGCACAATCAAGTTATACATTTCCATAACCCAATCTGTTCTAATGCCTTTGTGGTCAATTTTCTCCCTAACACCTGCACACTACCCAAATGATTTCCATTATAATAATGATTTCCATTATTCTAGAATTCTATACAGGGGAACCATGAAGTATACTGTCTTTTACGTCTGGCTTCTTTCACACACGTGATGTTTCTGAGATTCATGCTGTTGCGCGTGTTCACAGCATGGTCCTTTCTCCTGCTGAGCTGAATTTCTCCATATGAATACACCACAAAGTTTCTACTCACCAGTTCATGGACAACTGAGTTGCTTCTGGTTTTTACCAATTGCGTAACAGTCTCAATGAGGTTTTTGTGGGCCTCACTGCTTTAATCACTGAATCACTACACAGAGTTTTGAAATCAAGTAGTTTGAGTCCTCTAACTCTTCCTCCTTTTCAAATTTGTTTTGGCTATTCTGATTCCGTGTGTTTCCAATGAATTTTAGAATAGGCTGCCAATCTCTATAAAAAGTCATGGTGGTACTTTCACTGGGATTGCACAGAATTCACACATTAATTTTTAGCTTTAAGAAATCCAATATGTGGTTTCCCAATCTACCCTGTCTTCCACTGATGCCTCTGTCCACCCTGACACTGGACACTTAGGCCAGGCTCCTACACCACCAGCCTGGAAAGCAGTCAGCCTATTTCTGAGCATCCCAAAAGGCTCACTGTTGGTCCTACCCTTCCTGCGGACTCTGACACCCCCTTCCCCTCCACCTAGCTAAACTCTCTTTGGCTTTGACTCTGTTGGCAGTCCACACTTGCCTTCCTTGATTCTACAAAAAATACCTGACCCACTCCAACTATGCCTCTAGAATTTCCCCTGGGCTCTGGCTGCTGCTGTCTCCAGGACCTCAGAGTAGCTTTTCAAGTAGACCATGGCTCCTAAGTCAATCTCACACTGAAGCTGCAAGAAAAGTGAGCGTCCCACCCACAATGAGTTAGTTCCCTTCCCCATGTCACACATCCACTCTGGTCCTTTGGTTACGGGGCTACTGGTACCCAAGAAGCTTCACTACTCCACAGCAGTCTCTTAATTTCACTTAGCCAACTGCCAGTGGATGGAAACACACAACTGTTCTTCTCTTGGTGCCACTCCCTTAGCATGAAAACACATCTTGGGGGCAAGAGGGTGGTGGTGAAGAGGGCTAAGTTTAATCACATCTCCTTTAACTTGACAGTCAAAAAGAATCAATAAAAAGGTTTAAAATAGAGTCTACCCTGTAGTTCAACGCCTCATTAGTCTCAGTAATGGCTTTATATCTACAGGACAGATTTTTTCTTTTGAAAGAAAAAAACTCCATTAAACTAAAATTACTGTAGAGGAAGCAACTATCTTAATTTCTCCTCCCAGAGCATGCACTGGAAGTTTTCATTTTAACTCATGTCCATTCAACCAGCAGCTGACTTGCAAAAACAAAGAAAAGTTGTTGTCATTGTTCAGTTGCTAGGTCATGTCCAACTCTTTACAATCCCACGGACTGCAGCATGCCAGGTCTCCTTGTCCTCCAATCTCTCTCAGAGTTTGCTCAAGTTCATATGCATTGAGTTGGTGATGCTACCTAACCATCTCATCCTCTGCCACCTTCTTCTCCTTTTGTCTCCTTAATATAATGGCATTATCTTATAGACACATAAAATACCTCTTTAAGGTTTTTTGTTTTAGCTTCTAAACAGTCGCAAAGCATGAGTGGATGTTTTTTAATATTTTCCTATTTTTTCTACTCAGTGAAATGCTCAATGGACAGATAAAAGGTATCCTAAAAAAAAAAAAAAAAAAAACCCAGAAACATCGATCTGAAATTATCTGTATCTTCTATATCTGTTTACTAACATATTCTTTATCTCAATACCATTCTTCCCTCCTCCAATGGCAATTAAAAAAAAAATAACTCTCTCATTCACTCATACCTACAAAGTGTCTGGGACAGCATTATGCAATTAATAATTCTTTACTCAATAAAAGATTCTTTATCCCATGTTCAAATCAGCATGACCAAAGCAAAAAAGTTACACAATTCACATTCTGACATTATTTATAATAAAAAGCAATCATCCTCGTTACGTATTTACTAAATTACTTAGTTTAAGAGATGAAAATCTAATTTTTTGTTGCCTTAAAATATGATAAACTTGCCCAAATCATAATTCAACGTTCACCTTTTAGGTAACATGAGTTTACAACCTCTAGTATTTTAAACTTTAAAGATTCAGTACCTGGAAGAATGCCAACGCAACAGGTCATGGATATTTAGACAGAGAATTCACAAAGAACATTCTTAAGGAAATAATTACATTTAAAAGTCTAACCTTTTATAAAAGCAACCTAAATGACTAAAGCAGAATCTTATCACTGTATGCACAATCATACAAAGTATTAATGCTGAGCTGTTAAAAGTGTTGGTAAGACCTTAATACTACTAGGGAATGCACATACACAATATCAAGGGATAAAAATGCAGGACACATTGAAATATATACGTGCACATAAATTTTAAGTGTGGCTATAAATATATGTGTGCTCTGTTCCCTAAATTCCAAGACTCCATGAATTCTGAAATTCAGTCGTTTTAATAGCAGCTTTTTTGGGGAGAAAAAAGAAATAGCACCACATAAAATACACACAACTCTTAAGACGCATTAGGACTACAAAACAAACCAAATGTTTGAGAAGGGTGATTTTATAATGAAGAAAATGTAAGAGTCGGAGAGCTGAAAGACTACCTGGTAGGAAAAAGCTGCTGCAAAAAAACCCCACAAATTGGCAAAAGCATTTCTTTTTCCTTAATACAATTCATCGGCATTTTTTATTTCTCTATATTTCTTTCTTTTCCACTTCTCTATATTGAGCACTCATTACCTCTAACCTTAAACGTCATCAAAAATATTTTCAAGGTGTTGTTTCAAATGAGAAAAGTAATGTTGCTTCTATAAAGTTGTATTAAGCAAATTCCTATCTTTTCAGTTCAAGCCCCAACTCGATCAAGCTCAGTTTACATTTTGGGCCAAAGTTCTTGGAGCTGGTACACCCTAGAAATTCCACTCTTTCTGGCAGCTGAAGAATATTTACTGTTTTACTTAAGTTTGTTTTTGCATTTATCTTCCATGTTGATCTGAGGCTTCCATGAGCAGCTGGACGTTTTTAAAGAAACTGGAAAATATCCTCATGCCCAAGGCATCTGAAATAAGAGGCTGACTTTCATTTTATAGAGGCCAAACTTAGATCTATTGAACTGCAAATATTTTTCAGCTATAATCAACTCAAGAGCTATGTAATATAGTTAACACATCAGGTAAGCTTCACCTGCCACTAATAAAAAGGACAGTTTCCTGTGAAACAAAAAAATCCTATTTCTCTTTACAATGACGTTTTGTATCACAACTCAGCTTTTTAAAACCTGTAAATGAAAGTTATTATCTTATACAAGAGATAGACCTTCTTGGTTTTAGATCTGCTTACATTAAAAATTCTCTGGTAGTAACACATAAATCAGAAAACTGCATCCTTCTCTCCGTCTTTATTGAATTCATAAAGCACTAGTCTTTCAGACATTTTAATTAATATGTGCTAACTTCACACTATTGTTCACTTTTAAAAGACCAGCCCATTAAGCATTAAGTATGAAAAGCTTAAAGTTTTCTATAGCTCCCTTTTAAATGCAATCTCTCAGATTTCTGGAAATAAAGACACTAATAACACGCTATCAATTTTATTTACAGAAACACAAGACAAAAACTAATTCCGAATGACAGTTTTAGCAGAAGAAAGCAAATGAAAAAGAAAAACCTAAGGGAGAATCATAAGAATACTCAATTTCTCATTTTTTCGACCAGTCACGTGATATAAAATATGATGATGCTATTGAAATAAAACTTGGTCAGCTATTTTTAAAAAGTTTTTCTAACTTGGTTTGCCTCAAAAGTTTTAGTCCATATCAGCATATTTAAGTATATTACTTTACTTAAAGGATCATCTTTACTTAAGGGATTTGCAGTTATAAACTCCTATGTAGAGTTTTAAAGGAAAAGCCTGGTTTTAATCACCACACAGGCCAGAATACCACACTTGAGGCACTCCATTCATTTTAGGCAAGCTTGCAGAAGCAGTTTAACTGATTCAAGAACATGGAAAGCTCATTGGCATGCTAAAACTCACTAGGTTAAATCTGACAATGTTATTTTGTAATTGAATCAAAAAGGGACCTTTCAGACCAAATACAGACACACATATACACCTGTGCAGTTTTGGTGCCCTTATTACACTCAGCTCTAACCTCTAGAATTAATCATTTAATACAAAGAAAACTCTTCAATGGATCGGAGGAAGGCCACCCAGCAGTACAACCTTCCCAGCAGTACAACAGTAACTGCTTCGCACTAAGTTGAAGACAATGCTTCTGGTACATTTCCCAGAAGGTTTCTGGTAAATTTCTGACTTCTTGGTCCAGTTCCCTCTCATTCACAGTATCTGGAATTTCAGGCCAGTCATTTAACCTCCCCTGGGGTTAAGGACTGAATTAGGCCGCCCCTCCACCATTGACTGGGGAGCCTGGTGGGCTGCCATCTATGGGGTCGCACAGAGTCGGACACGACTGACATGACTTAGCCTTAGCTTCCACCATTGATAAGTTGAAGCCCTAAGCCAGCGCATCATAGTGTTTGGAGACAGAGCCTTTACAGAAGTAATTAAGGATGCAGTCATCAGAACGGAGCCCCAAGCCAACAGGACTGGTGTCTCTATAAGGAGAAGAGGCACACAGATGAAAGAAGTATGGGGACAGAGTTGAGCACAGAGCAGCCAGCGAGCCAAGGACAAAGGCCTCAGGAGAAACCAAACCTACCCACACCTTGAACCTGGACCTCCAGTCTCCCAAACTGTGAGAAAACAAAATCAGTTGTTTAAGCCACCTCGTCAGTGGTATTTTGGTATGGCCATCCAATGCTCCTGAGTTCAGTTTCCTCACCTATTTTTGTGGATTCCCCAAAACTGAAGAACTCATCATTGGAAACTAAAAAGGTGTCTAAAAGACAATATAAGTGTCATAAATAGTCGTTGCTAAACTTAGAACTGTGGTGTTGGAGAAGACTCTTGCGAGTCCCTTGGACAGCAAGGAGATCCAATCAGTCCATCCTAAAGGCGATCAGTCCTGGGTGTTCATTAGAAGGACTGATGCTCAAGCTGAAACTCCAATACTTTGGCCACCTGATGTGAAGAGCTAACTCATCTGAAAAGACCCTGATGCTAGGAAAGATTGAAGGTGGGAGGAAAAGGGGACAATAGAGGATAAGATGGTTGGATGGCATCATCGACTAGATGAACATGAGTTTGGGTAAACTCTGGGAGCTGGTGATGGACAGGGAGGCCTGGCGTGCTGCGATTCATGGGGTTGCAAAGAGTCAGACAGACTGAGTGACTGAACTGAACTGAATACTTAGTAACAGGCTTCCCAGGTGGCACAGTGGTAAAGAATCTGCCTGCCAACCCAAGAGATGCAAAAGATGCAGGTTCAATCCCTGGATAAGGAAGATCTCCTGGAGGAGGGCATGGCAACCCACTCCAGTATTCTTGCCTGGAAAATCCCATGGACAGAGGAGCATGGCAGGGTACATTCCATGGAGGTCACAAAGAGCCAGACATGACTGAATGACTGAGCACACACATGCCTACTTAGGATCACTAACCTTAATGAAGTCGGCTGGCAATCAGGAAATGGCAACCCACTCCAGTGTTCTTGCCTGGAGAATCCCAGGGATGGGGGACCTGGTGGGTGGCCGTCTCTGGGGTCACACAGAGTCAGACACGACTGAAGTGACTTAGCAGCAGCAGGAGAGATGAAAACCTAGTGACTTGTTCTGGAACTAAGTCTATCACCCTTGATTACCAACCCTACAGCTCAGAATATTACAATCTCAGTCTGCATTCTCTCCAGCTGTTTATTTCCAAGTGTGCTACATGGTCAAAAACAAGGTGGTAAGTCAGGGGTATTTTTTCAATGATAAAGCAGATGTTGGCAATTTGATCTCTGGTTCCTCTGCCTTTTCTAAAACCAGCTTGAACATCTGGAAGTTCACGGTTCACATATTGCTAAAGCCTGGCTTGGAGAATAAGCAAGAGAGTTCCAGAAAAACATCTATTTCTGTTTTATTGACTATACCAAAGCCTTTGACTGTGTGGATCACAATAAACTGTGGAAAATTCTCAAAGAGAAGGGAATACCAGACCACTTGACCTGCCTCTTGGGAAACCTATATGCAGGTCAGGAAGCAACAGTTAGAACTGGACATGGAACAAACAGACTGGTTCCAAATAGGAAAAGGAGTACGTCAAGGCTGTATATTGTCACCCTGCTTATTTAACTTCTATGCAGAGTACATCCTGAGAAACACTGGGCTGGAATCAAGATTGCCGGGAGAAATATCAATAACCTCAGATATGCAGATGACACCACCCTTATGGCAGAAAGTGAAGAGGAACTAAAATGCCTCTTGATGAAAGTTAAAGACAAGAGTGAAAAAGTTGGCTTAAAGCTCAACATTCAGAAAACAAAGTTCATGGCATCCAGTCCCATCACTTCATGGGAAATAGATGGGGAAACAGTGTCAGACTTTACTTTTTGGGGCTCCAAAATCACTGCAGATGGTGATTGCAGCCATGAAATTATAAGACGCTTACTCCTTGGAAGGAAAGTTATGACCAACCTAGATAGCATATTCAAAAGCAGAGATGTTACTTTGCCAACAAACTTCCATCTAGTCAAGGCTATGGTTGTGTGTGTATGTGTGTATGGATGTGAGAGTTGGACTGTGAAGAAAGCTGAGCGCCAGAGAATTGATGCGTTTGAACTGTGGTGTTGGAGAAGACTCTTGAGAGTCCCTTGGACTGCAAGGAGATCCAACCAGACCATTCTGAAGGACATCAGCCCTGGGATTTCTTTGGAAGGAATGATGCTAAAGCTGAAGCTCCAGTACTTTGGCCACCTCATGCGAAGAGTTGACTCATTGGAAAATACTCTGATGCTGTGAGGGATTGGGGGCAGGAGGAGAAGGGGACAACCGAGGATGAGATGGCTGGATGGCATCACGGACTCGATGGACGTAAGTTTGAGTGAACTCCGGGAGTTGGTGATGGACAGGGAGGCCTGGAGTGCTGCGATTCATGGGGTTGCAAAGAGTGGACACGACTGAGCGACTGAAGTGAACTGAACTGAACTGAAGTCAGGAGTGCCTCGACCTGAAAGGTCAGTGGCTAGTGGATGAGACAGACAAGATTCATAGTCACAGACAGAGAATAAGGTTTGAAAAGAGGAGAGAAGACTGGACAGGAAGGACTCCAGCCACAGATCTAAGAACAATGCTTGAAAACATCCAAAGAGCTTGCTGTGGGGACAGAGTATCTGTACTTTTCACACATGCTCAAAGTTATCCTGATAGTAAGTCATTTTGAGAACCACTGAGGTAGAGTTCGAGCTGCACTGAGGCCTGATCTTCATGGAGTTGGATGGTGGCAATGACGTGACTTGCCTCACTGAGAAAATTGACTCCACCATACAACATCAGATTCAGGAAGGGCTGACCAGAAGCTGATGGAATAATCTCACTCCTGTTCTTCCAAGAAAACTTTGAGGTGGAATCACAGCAACAAGGCTACCGAATGCCAGAAAGCCTCTCACCCAATGTGACAGAGATAAGGAAACTGCCAAACTTCTCAAGATAATTCTGAACACAAAAGCAAATAATCTTTCAGTAGACCTGATAGTTATGATGGTGGACTACATATTTAATTGAATTAATGATGGAAAACACAGGCAAAAGGTATGCTAGTAGGAAAGAAAGCCCAAAATATAAATATGTAAGCCTACAAATTAAGGCTTGGAATCACAATCTGGCTGAAATAAAACCACCCAAGCCGGGAGCCTTGGATTCCTGATATATCCACTGTTCAAACTGTCAGCATGAGCAACCAAACTCAGCATCATGTATCAGAATCAGATTTCTAAATAAATTAAGCTCAACAGTAAAGAAAGTTCTTTACTTTAAATTGACCACCTACCAGGGAGAATATTTTTGAAAGAAATAATCTTAAGACCAAAAAAGAAATCTTCAGGAACAAACTTGACAATAAAAATATTCCAGGTGACACTAAGACCAATTTTTATTTTTTATCAAAACTCATCCAAACAATTTTAACTGCAGGAGATTTTTTTGGTCAAAAAATGACTTCAGAGAGGCAGCATGTCAAAGGAAGATGCTATAACAAATAATTTCCTTTCAAGGCAAATGTCGTTTTTTGACAAAGAAGCTAAAAGAAAGGATATAATAAGCTATCTATAATGTTTCCTTACTTTCTGAAGTCCTAAAACTGACCTTCACTTCACTAATCATAGGTGGTTATAAGTAGTTACTAACTGAACCAGTAACGGAGGTAAGAAATTAGGAAAACCCATAACCTTGTGGATAATAATACCTAACATTTAGGTAGAGCCATCTTTTTATAGATGAGGTTGCACGGAAAACACTGCCACGCTAAAGACAAGAGGTACACAGGGATGCAAGAGAAGGGCTGTGAATAAAAGTCACACTGGAGGACGCATACCTGGGTTGCAAACAACCTCGTAGGGTCTCTGCATTAGTGTAGAACCATCACCAACACTATCTGAGAATAAAATCTAAATTTCTGAAAAAAACTGGATTAAATCAGTAAAAAGCTAGTAAATGCTCTTGCAGTTTCTTCTGCAATTTTTCAACTCGAGGTGCTACACCAAAAGGATGTGCCTAACTTTGATAGATGCAGCAAATTGCCCCGCAAAACTATGGCTATTAAGGTATATGCCCTATAGAATATTTTGTCTCTTATGCAGAATTCACTTAAACACTTTCAATCAAGGCACTCCACCTACACCTCACCCAATTCTACTCCACCCATCCCGTGAGAAGAAACAGGAAAATAGAGAAGATAAGAATACCACCAACTCTCTGGACCCAGTGGAATTACTCTGCGTCCCAGTTTTCTAGCTATAAAATGAAGACAACACCTAACCTATAAGGGCACTGGGGGAAACAGGAGAGATGATGCGAGGTAAGGGCCTGAACCCTGAAGGCAGCAGATTACAGGGCAACCTCTGAAGCCAGAAAAGCCTAGGTTCAAACTCAGACCCGTCTCTTACCAGCTGTATGAGCACCAGACCAAATGTTTACCCTCTCTAAGCCTGAAGACTCTCTCACCAAAAAGGAGATTGTAACAGTACCTGCCTCTGGGTTGCTAGCAGATTTATATGAGTTAGGACAGGCGTGGGGTTTTCAGCAATGCCTGGCACATAAAAAAAAATTTTAATAGACATTATTTTAGGCAGGAAATTCAAATTCCAAACCCTATTTCCAAATCAAATAATTTTCAAAGTGGCGCTTCTATCACCATGTCAAAACTAAAAGCACAGCTGTGAAGAGAATATGCCCGGTACAGCGAGATGGAAATGTGAATTCATTTGCATAGAATTGTGCATGCAAAGAACCTCCTAATTCTTGTTAGGCTGAACACCATGATTACATTTATTTTGGCAGATATAATTTCTTGATTGACTTTTTCTAGGATATTTTATAAGAAATCAATGGATAAATTCTCCATCTGGAAATATCTTTTAAAATATTACATTTTTTTTAACTCTACCTGGAACAGGTATAAATAATTAAAAGTGAGTTTATCCTCTTTTCTCCTTCAACAAATATGTTTTTTAGTTTTCCTACCCTAAGCAATTAGAAAAATCCTACACCATAAATATCCATCATATCAGTGTTAATGTATGTCTCTGTGTGTGTAACTATATGTACACATACACACTGTTACAATCAACAATTCCCATTAAAAATCTATCCTTTTTTCAATGAGGAAAAAGTGTCAAAACTGTCATCTCCCATAAAAGATAGGTCAAAAAAACACCCTAAATTTAGTAGTGCTTTGTCTGTGTTTAAACGGTCACTGGCATTGTCCCAACTGACCCATTCCTGATATTTCCAAGTAGGAAACATTGATAAATGTAGCAACTGGATTAACAACACAAAAGGATAACAGATGAATGAGACTGATGAAAGAGGAATGAATGGTCTGACTTCACTCTCACCTGGGTTGAGCATGACGCAAGAGAAGTGACATGGAGAAAAAGCAGGTGTCACCTGAAATAAAAAGCGCAACCAAACGCCCATTCTGTTTGTGATAGGCTTACAATATTAATAGGTAAAAATTCTCTATTATGTTATGCAAGTTTTATGACTTAAACTGTTCATTTAACTGCTAGATGTCTTAATCATCTTATTCTTTCTCTTCATCATAAATGGGTATTTTATTGTCTCATAAAGTTTGTAAAGCAAATGTTTTACATATATTATTAATATATTTCAGTAGAAAAGTCTATAACATCAGCTAGAAATATTATGAATTTGATATCTCCATTAAAATATGATAGATATACAAATGGTATTACATCAGCTTTAAGTATACATATCATTTAAAAAATATACTTTATAGCTAAATGTCCTCCCCTCTCCTGACAGGCTTCAAAAACTTGAGAATAACAGACTGAGAAAGGTAAGGCTTCAAAGGCTGAACTAGAAGTATTTGTGTTAAATGCTCTCATTGAATCTTAAAACAGCAAGGAAGCCACCAAGCAAAATCAAAGCAAAAATTTCACTTTGGCTCGACAAACCATGATGTAGCTTATCTCTTAGCTTCTGATGAGGAGAGCCATACCAGTTTTAAACGATGCAGTCAAAAAAAGAGAGCAAAATTGTCAACAAATCTGTCAAGGATCAGCAATACTAGAGAAGACTCTCCACTTTCCATTTTTAAAAAATGTACAGACACATATATTTAATATGTATGTTTTCTTTTCTGTTTTACACTTGAAATATAGCCACACAACTAAATTAAACATTATTAACCTAAAAGACGATAGCAGCCTTCATTATGAGAGAGTAAAGACAGCTCACAGCATACAATTCCAAAGCCTAGCAATCTCAAAATTCACACAGTGAGGCTTCCAAAAATACGATACTTTTGATTTGCTACTCAGGTTCTCAGAATTGGCAGTGTTCCAGGGTTATGCCAGGTGACATCACAGGATTTCTCAGAAGCAGCTTTTAAATACATTTTTAAATGAGTAAATTTGACCAGGCTTTGAGGCAAATCTAACACTTGGGGACAATTACTGTTGTATAAGAAAGATGCTATCTTCACACTGCACTGTATGACCATCCCATGCAAAGATTTTTGTCTTCTCTGAACCTTACCGTCATGTACTTATCAAACTATAATGAAAGGAATGGTCTTCCTTAGTTGTATGCATAACCAACAGAGTCAAATAAGTCACAAGCAAAAGTGCCTTTTTCTCCAAGTTCAGGGTCATGACAAACCAGCTAATTAAATTAACTAAGCAAATTTCTGGACTTCAGCCCTATCCTTTGAAGGTGGATAAAAATTTTCAACGGAAAAAGAAAATCTTTACAGGCAACTGTGCCATACAAAATAAAACAACAAACTCTGCAAGGGTCATTCATGCTGGACATAGACTTTTGGGGTGAGATAAGACTCGCTTCTTGACAGCACTATCCAGTGACTTTATTCAAACTCTAGTCAAACCTGTGTCTCTGTTTGTAAGACAGAGACAGAGGCAGTAGGGAGAGTCAGGCAGTATTGGCCTTTAAAGTGATTAACCCACAGAGACTTTGTTTTGGAATGATCCTTCAAGCCTGAGGAATATTTTCCCTGGTGGTAGGGCTCAAGGCAGCGGTAGGCTGAGTGAAGTGTGAAGAATGGCCCCCAGTCTGCACCAGAGACAACACAGGCCCGTTGGCCCTGACCATGGAGACAGAAAGGTCATTCATTACCCGATGTGAACAAACAGAGTGTACATCTGTGATAAATAGTGGTCATTATTGAACTACAATGCTCTCTGGGAATTCCTCGACACTTCCTTGACATTAATGTACTTTTCGTGGAGGGCTCAGAAAGGCTCCCTTGATATTATTTAGTGCCTCTAGTTTTATGTAGGATACCACAGATCTTCTCCTTTGTTGGGGTGAATGGGTCTGAACAAACACCAAATGTCTTCTTTACTGGTATAGCATACCAAGTCTGTTTTTCCTCAATCAAATGTGCACATGCGCGCGCGCGCACACACACACACACACACACACACACACACACACACAAGCATGCACTAAGGTTGTATATCTGTGTCAATGCAAGCAGATACTAACTAAACATAATCCTGACAGGACTGGAGAAATGGTCCATTCTGAGCCTTGACCTGTTCTGAGTTAAGAGTCAGTCACATAAGTAACTATGTTATGCCCACGACCAAGTGGAACAAAAGAAATACAAAAGATGTTGGCCCAAATAAAGATATTTCTCAGGGAAGTGATAACCACAGTTTATCTTTTTTTTTTTTTTTTTTCCACATAATCCTTGCCACGGGGCCCTTCACACAAGCTGCTGTCACTGCAGGCAAGACTTCTCACCCTCTCTCCCATAAGCCTTCACCAAGCCGATCCCCACTGGCTCAACTCCAGTATCATTCTACTCGAAGCCTTTCTAACACATCCCACCCCAACAGTGTGTGTACAGTCACTCCCTCCGCTGGGTTCACACAATGGCTCCTTGAGAGGCTAAATCACGGGTGTGGCAACTGGCTGTTGTGAGTTGAAATTCACGTGGTCACTATTTGGTGCGAATTATCTGTCAGGCACTGTGCAAACCTTGTCTACCTCATTTCACTCTAGTCTGAATTCTCCCCATGGAACAGAGAGATCTTCTTCATCGATGTATTCCCAGATGCAACCGACTATGCCTGGTACCTACAGATACACAACACGTGGCTATGGGCAAGGATGGACAGGTAGATATATGAAATATGCTTCCTACCATGTCACCCAGGTTTGATTGCTGCATATGGAAAAGTGACTTACCTGTTTGAAATCCTAGGCTTTTAAACCTTTAAAATATGAATGACAGTTATTTTATTTCATAAAAATGCTTGCAGTATAAAATCCATGTAATGTGTCTCGATACACAGAGAAAAGGCACACAGGAGAGTAAATTCACATACTCTTGGCAAAAATGTAGCAGAGATTCAGTGTTCACAGCAAAGCAAAACTAATTATTGTACGTGGAACACAAGCCAATTGAGGATAATTGACTTGGTCCAAGGATCATGAGTTGATTTAAGGAAACAACTGAAGGAAAAACATAGTTCACTGGTAAGAACACCACCTAATACTTTCAAATAAAGTAAGGCTCAACATCTCTCTTCAAGTAGTACCTGAGAAGATACACTACTTATTATCTCTTAATAAAGATGTTTTTAAGGTACTGTAAAATGAGCACAGCATGAACTCTGTTTCTGAAATAATTCTACTAAGTAGACAGTATCTCCTTGGGTCCCTAAACTAGCTCTATAACGACAGAACTACCAGTGACAAGGTATTGTTTCAGAAGACAAAATCTTTGCATTTTATCTACTTGATATTAATATTATTTTGATAGCTGCGTAAGCTAATACTGAGAAAGAGACAGGTAAGGTAGAGTCTTCTGGACAGACAGATATGAAAATATTTTATACACATGTGTATCAATATATACACACACATACATATATACACATGCATATATATATACATACACACATACATATTCATGTATGTCAAGAAACTATTCCTACAGCCAGGAAAATTTCTGTGAACTAAAGGACAGATCAGGAATGTCACAGTATGTCAAGAAGCCATGGGAAAAAATTGCAGTGCTTAGATGGGACCAAGAAGATATCTACTCCTGGACCCGTAAGACTAGCACCCAGATTCCATTTGCCTTCCTCTGTCCTGCTATGTGATGTGGAGGGAGAAGAGGAGCCATGAAGCAACAAAGCACAGAAAGGTTCCAGCGGGAACTAGGAATCAAAACTCGTATTAAAGACGAAAAATAATGGCGGGGGGGGGGGGAGCTATGTGTGCACATATGGCTAATTTATGATGTTGCATAGCAGAGACTAAGTAATAATTATGCAGCAGTTATATTACAATTAAAAATAGCAAAAAAAAAAAAAAGACGAAAAATAGAAGTCTTATTTTTGACGCCATTTTTCTCAGGGTGAGTAAGTTTATATTGAAGAAATAAGCAGTTCTCCGAAAAAGAAACTTCAAACAACAAAATGCTTTCTCACTCCTGCTGCACATATGCCAGTGAGGAAGACCAGGCTCAACACCATCCTCATTCAGGTCTCTGCACTTCCCTCACTCGTTCTTAATAAAGTTTCCACCTAAGGCAGCAGGGCTCCTATCTACTGAAATTCTACTTGTTCCAGGACCACACCCACCTCAGAAGAGACCAGGGACATGTAGTGCTACCATCTGCCCAGGGGTGTAGAGCTCAAAATATTTCTTGAAGCACAGTAATTACTACTTCAGTCACCAAATAATTTCAGGACAAGTTACGTTTTGCAATCATATGATGGTATCACCGACTGAATGGATATGAGTTTGAGTAAACTGCAGGAGTTCGTGATGGACAGGGAGGCCTGGTGTGCTGCAGTCCATGGGGTAGCAAAGAGTTGGACACGATTGAGCAACTGAACTGACCAATTTCTTAACATTTCCATGTTCAGAAACTTTCGTATTTGAGCATGTATCTCGGGGACTTCAGACCTAGGGTACCTAAATAGATGGTATGTGGAGTCACTCATCTTTGCTTACCGAAAAGGTTACACAGGGTGGGAGAACAAACAAGTGATAGGATAACAAGTATTTTTATCACCATAAAAGAATCTTACTTACGTGCAGGCTGACATTAACATAAACATGAAACATTTAGCCATAGTGGAAAGGGGGAAAACAGTAAAGACATCAGATGCTTAAGTTCTGGAAGACGTGCCCAAATAACACTGGGTGATCCCAAACCTACTGTCAAAAACATCTGCAGGGGTGAGAGGGTCGGGTGAAAGGACAAATGCATTTCCCCATGATCCCTTGTGACCTACATTAATCATCAATGACCTCCGTGTCAGGATCATGTCAGATCCACTTAGCATCACTGCAGGTTAATTTTCTGGTGCCTCCAAGATTTGAATGTATTCAAATCTTGAATATCAATACATTGATATTCACCATATGCAACTCATCATTGGGGAGACAGGTTCCTTTGACAGAAAAGGGACGAATGTTTTTAGCATATACAAACTGAATCTTCAAGAAAGAAATAAACGAACAAGCTTCTACAGGCCCTGCCATCCAAAAACTACATTCATCAATAATTAAGATTTTTCTAAAAATTTCAGAAACCTATTTATCCTCTGAAAAGTATACAGACGCTTGTTAATGACAATGGTGGTCAAGAAATTTTAAGCACTCCATGCGCCATGCACACTAAGCAATTTACAGAGTATTTCTATGAATCTTACACAATTCTTAGTTTTATCTCCATTTTATTAACAAGATCATAGAATCAGGAATAGAAGACATGAGATCAAATCTTGGTCTTACTCAAATTTCGTGAAATTTAGCTACCACATGATATTGTCTCCTATGTAAGAAACACTTTTAACTCTTAATACATATTGTAAAACCAAATAATTATATATGAAATACTTAAATGTCCATGCTTCCCTGTATATTCGAGTCTTTACTATTTCTATGGATCATGAACAGAAGAAAACCCACCTCTTAGATGACCATAAGGATCTATTTGCATTTTTCTGAAGTTGTCCCATTTATACTATATTCCATTGGACTAGTCTTCTACTTGAAGCATTTAACTTTCTGGGCTATAAAATAAAATCTGAGAAAATAGTAACCTCATTGGGTTTCTCTTATTTGATGATTTCTAAAAGTGCTGAGACGCTTAGAAGGGTGAACACCCCAGAATCTCTCCAGACCATGGAAACCATGGAAGTAAGCCTCCTGGTCCATCTTCAGGGTTCTGACTGTTCTCACACGTCATTCTCAGAGCAGACACTTGGGGAGCCAGGGCTGGAGGACAATGTCTCCTGATCACTGCTCTGGAAGGTTGACATCTGTCTGCCATTCTGTCACTGTTCATACCTCAGGACAAGACTCTGGGCCATACTTCATGAAATCAGACCTCCAAGAGCATATCTCCTCTCCTGTCCTGGCTCTGTCTTAAGTACGCCAGCTGGACGCTGTATAGCTTACGAGCATGAACATATCAAGCAGTTTTAGCTTATCTCCTACACAACTGATTGTGGAGAAATTACAGTTTTACTTAAGCATCCCATTGACGCTGGAAACTCTCACAGTGGAACGAACTTGCAGCCAGGTTTTCCCTACTGCACGGGGAACTATCTTCAATGTAAATTTTGGTTTGCTTTGACTTAACTGTCCTACTTGAGCAGCTTGGTGGTAGAAGGCTCTACGTGGTAGAAGGCTCTGTATTGTTTGCGGGTGAAAGCTACCTACTGTCTTATGAAGTACAATCTTGCCAGCCAAGGAAGCTAAAATATGAAAGTTCAACTCGCTTCCCATTCCCAGACAGAATGAACATATTCATTTAAGAAATAAGTATTCGCTACAAAAAAAGTCCAGGGATATTTTCAAATTACTCAACAGGAATACTTGGTCTGGTTTGAGAAACAATTCATGGTCCTCTGACCCAAATCTCATAAGTGGCAATGTTTTAGACTCATTAAAAAGCTGATATATTACATCAAATTGCCATAGCATATACTTGGTATCTTACAGTTTTGTCAATTATACCATACTTAAGCTTAAATTTAAAGTATAAGATTAAATAAAAAATATTTTTTAAACCCACGGATACATATCATCAGTAAATTGGCTGCACAGACAAATCTAAGAGCTAAAGATATTTCTACACGTTCTGCTTCATCAATTTCTACTTCCATTTTGAATCCATGTAAACTTTATCTTCATGATAATCAGGGGTTTTTCTCAGGAAGAGGGGGTTATAATTTGTTTTGTTGTATCTGTATTTGTTTTGCTATCTACAATATAAAAATATTATAAATAATGACAACTTTTAAGTTTTCCATCACTTTTCTTAAGCTCAAATTTACTCGATTTTAATTGCACATACTTCTCACACCAGAAATGCATAGCCCATTAAGCTCTACTTGCCTTTGCATTGAGTAATAAGATTCCACTAATTAATAACCCTTCTACAACTCGTCATTAACTCTAATGCCATCCATCTCCAAACATAGCCAAAATGTGAGGAGCAAAGTGCACAAAATGGGATGAAGTATAAGGCACAAAATACTCGACCAAGGATAATAAAATGCCTTGAGAAGTCCTGACCAGGAAACGTAGCACAAAGAATGTTGTACAGAAGCTTGCCCTCTGCAGCCTTGTTCTCTTTCCCCGAAGAGACACACCCTCAGCCATGGAAAGGATCTGTCGAAAACCAATACTCCCTTTCTCCTTGCCTCCTTTTTGGGGGGAAGGTCTGAGGACACAGTTATAGAGGAAATTCTCCTGCTGTGTACAGCTAGAAGAGTAAGGATTGCTGCACCAATGAACAGTGCCAAAAATACCCGACTGTTGGCCATAAGAAAAATAACTTCACATTGGAAAACTGCTCAGTGCTTAAATTGGAAAGAAAATCTCTAGGCTACTAGCACTTTCACAAACACAACTTTCTCAAGAATGAAGCTCCTTTCCTTCAAGTGCCTCATTTATTTATTTTTTTTGTCCCTCTGGTTTTTCTAAACAGGAAAGATTCCTGTGAGAACAGAAAAGATTTCCTTCTTTCCTTTTCTACAGAAGGTCGCTGTGGACATTCATCACCAGTGCTGGCTGTGAGAGCTCGCATTGGTGAGTTTTCACAAATAAAGTTCAGGGACACCATCAACACATTACTCCTCATTACCAGGAAAGTTAAGCCTCGAGTCAGGGACAAGAAAGAAAGTTTTTCAACGTCAAGCCGGCATTCCCAACAGGCCAGATTACTTTCCAATTACCTTTTGTTTTTTGCACTTATTGTGTGAAACCCAGCTGTTACTTACTTCATACTTGGGAACTCAGATGCAAAGTGAGGAGGTGAACAGTAACAAACTGGCAAGGAAGTCAAAGAAACTGTACTGAGAAGACAAGACTGTGGCCTTAAAGGAGCTATTCCACAAGCAAACTCATTGAGAAAAGTCAAAATAATGCTTCCCTGTCAGAAAACAAGCGAGCTTTTCTTGGCTCTGCCATTGACGGAAACTTAAGTGCTTAGGGAAGTTGCTTAACCTGTCTGGGGCACTTAATCCCTGGGAGAAGGATTTGGAAAAGTCACTAGGATGTGTAACAGGAATTAACATTACTGAGTCATGGCCCCATACCTCTTGGCTAAGCCTACCCAGTGCAACTTACATAAATCCTAGTGCCTCCATTTACTCATCTGCAAAATGGAGAAAATAATGGTGGTGATCTGATAGAGGTACTATGAAATCCAGAAGATCTGAGCATCCTTCCGGGGACAGTGTTATCTATCGTTATGATCATTAGCACTGTCAGCACTTATAGTTTTCCTAATTCACATGAGGGTGAGTGTTAAGTCGCTTCCATTGTGTCCAACCCCTGGCAATCCTATGGACTGTAGCCCTCCAGGCTCCTCTGCCAACGGGATTCTCCATGCAAGAATACTGGGGTGAGTTGCCATGCCCTCCTCCAGCCAATCTTCCCCACCCACGGATCGAACCCATTTACCATGAGCACCATCTGGGAAGCCCCTCATTCACCAACTTGCTCACAACTCACTATTCCTTAAAGTTTACACTTTTTAACATTTCTGTCTCTCCCTCTTTGCATGCCTCTTTAGAGTCGCCCTAGGTTCAATCTAACTCTCTCCCTTTAGATTTTATTCATAACAAGTCACTTATCACTTAATCTCCAGTTTTCTGGTATTCCAAATGAAAGAAATAAGACCTTCCAGAGTTTTAAGTAGTGTCAAAAATGTAAAACTTATCAGGTTTTCTGTCAATCTGAGAAGAGCAAGCAATTTAGAACTTAGGGGGAACAAATGAAAATGAAACAAGTATGATTTTGTTATTAGTGTTACTGTTTCTGAATTTAAGATTCTTAAGGTAAATCTTAAGGTGATTCTTACTGTAGCCCTCAATAGCTACAGTAAACCAACACTGAGATGAATACTACAAAATGTAAAGTCTATTAAAAATGGCATTTAAAAGTTCTAAGAAAGACACAGAAGACAAATACCGCATGTTATCACTTATATACGGAATCTAAAAAATAAAACCAATGAACGAATATAACAAGAAAGAAGCAGACTCACAATACAGAGAACAGACAGAGGCGAGAGGGAAGTGGAGAGGAAAGAAACAGAGTAGGGGATTAAGAAGTACAAACTATTACATATAAACAAGCTACAAGGATATATTGTACAACACAGGCAATAGAGCCAGTATTTCATTAAAACTTTAAAACGGAGTATAACTAAAATACTGAGTCACTGTTACACACCTGAAACTAACATAACAATGTAAATCAACTAGACTTCCATAAAGAAATAAACATTAAAAAAACTAAGGAAAATAATATTTGAAATCCTCGGTGTACAAAAAGGAGTAAGCCCATATATGTCCACCGTGAGTCAAAACAAGCATATCTTATAAAGGTGCAAGAGGTAACAAGTAATCAAGTTCACCAAAAGGTGTGCAAAATATAGGAAATTTCACTTATATTCAATTTCCCACTCCCTTAACAGAGGAAGTGTAAAAAATGGACCCCTGAAGATGAACACTGGAGCTGTTACTGGAGTGATCCCCAGGCACTAGGAGACTCAATTTACTGATTAGCAAAACCTCCTTTTTCTTTTCTGAGGACCACAGTGATTCAACACCAATGAATTACTGTGTGATCACCTACAGCCAAAAGGACAAAAGGAGCGACAGGGATGAGAAATAAAAATGCTTTAGTTTTATCTCAACTTGATTACCCAGATATTTGGTGAAAAACTTTTTCTGGGTGTGTCCATAAGGGTGCTTCTAGATGAGATTAGCATTTAAATCCATACACTGAGAAAGCAGATGGCCCTCCTCAATGTGGGGGAGCATCATCCAAGCTGTTCAGGACCTGAATAGAATAAAAAGGCCAAGGAACAAGAAATCAAGCTCTTCCTGACTGCTGAGCTGGGATTTTGCTCTTCTGAAGGCTTCAGACTCAGATGGAGCTTATACCAGAGGCTCTGCTGGGTCTCATGGGACATTTCAGCTTCTATAATCATGTGAGCCAGTCCTATATTAAAAAATCTTTACTTTCATTTATCTGGTTTAACTTTGATTTAAACGCATCCTACTGATTCTGTTCACTCTAATACATCTACCAAAATCCTATAATCTCTAACTGGATGCCCAGACTTTTTCCACAAAATTTACTCTTTTTCACTACTACTAACAAAAGCCAAAAGATGGTAAAATATTTAAAAATATGAGTGACCAATTCAAAACAAAATCCTATATTCACATTTTCCCAATTTCAATAGATCTTTTTCTCTGTTTCACAATTTGTTAGATTGATCCAGGATCCAAAAAAGGTCCATATATAAACTGAGGCAATCCTAAATCTCTTTTAACCTATAAGTTCCCCTTTTATCTCCTTTACCCACTGTGTTTTAAGACTTAAGTCTTTTGTAAAATTTCCATGGTCTGAATTTTGCCAGTATTACTCATTATATCCCCATGGTGTCATTTAACTTGTTACCACTATTTATTTTCTATAAATGACAGACCTAGAGGCTTGATCACACTAAAGCTTCATTTCTGGCAAGACTACTCCATTGATAAGAGTTGTATTTGGAATGCTAAAGTAGAAAGTCAAGAAACACCTGGAGTAACAGGCAAATTTGGTCTTGGAATACGGAATGAAGCAGGGCAAAGACTAATAGAGTTTTGCGAAGAGAATGCACTGGTCATAGCAAACACCCTCTTCCAACAACACAAGAGAAGACTCTACACATGGACATCACCAGATGGTCAACACCGAAATCAGATTGATTGTATTCTTTGCAGCCAAAGATGGAGAAGCTCTATACAGTCAACAAAAACAAGACCGGGAGCTGACTGCGGCTCAGATCATGAACCCCTTATTACCAAATTCAGACTCAAATTAAAGAAAGTAGGGAAAACCGCTAGACCATTCAGGTAAGACCTAAACCAAATCCCTGATGATTATACAGTGGAAGTGAGAAATAGATTTAAGGGCCTAGATCTGATAGATAGAGTGCCTGATGAACTATGCAATGAGGTTCGTGACATTGTACAGGAGACAGGGATCAGGACCATCCTCATGGAAAAGAAATGCAAAAAAGCAAAATGGCTGTCTGAGGAGGTCTTACTAATAGCTGAGAAAAGAAGACAGGCGAAAAGCAAAGGAGAAAAGGAAAGATATAAGTATCTGAATGCAGAGTTCCAAAGAATAGCAAGAAGAGATAAGAAAGCCTTCTTCAGCAATCAATGCAAAGAAATTGAGGAAAACAACAGAATGGGAAAGACTAGAGATCTCCTCAAGAAAATTAGAGATGCCAAGGGAACATTTCATGCAAAGATGGGCTTGATCAAGGACAGAAATGGTATGGACCTAACAGAAGCAGAAGATATTAAGAGGTGGCAAGAATACATGGAAGAACTGTACAAAAAAGATCTTCACGACCCAGATAATCATGATGATGGGATCACTAATCTAGAGCCAGACATTTTGGAATGTGAAGTCAAGTGAGCCTTATAAAGCATCACTACAAACAAAGCTAGTGGAGGTGATGGAATTCCTATTGAGCTATTTCAAATCCTGAAAAGATGATGCTGTGAAAGTGCTGCACTCAATATGCCAGCAAATTTGGAAGACTCAGCAGTGGCCACAGGACTGGAAAAGGGCAGTTTTCATTCCAATCCCAAAGAAAGGCAATGTCAAAGAATGCTCAAACTACCACACAACTGCACTCATCTCACATGCTAGTAAAGTAATGTTCAAAATCCTCCAAGCCAGGCTTCAGCAATACGTGAAGCGTGAACTTCCTGATGTTCAAGCTGGTTATAGAAAAGGCAGAGGAACCAGAGATCAAATTGCCAACATCTGCTGGATCATGGAAAAAGCAAGAGAGTTCCAGAAAAACATCTATTTCTGCTTTATTGACTATGCCAAAGCCTTTGACTGTGTGGATCACAATAAACTGTGGAAAATTCTTCAAGAGATGGGAATACCAGACCACCTGACCTGCCTCTTGAGAAATCTGTATGCAGGTCAGGAAGCAACAGTTATATAACTGGACATGGAACAACAGACTGGTTCCAAATAGGAAAAGGAGTACGTCAAGGCTGTATATTGTCACCCTGCTTATTTAACTTCTATGCAGACTACATCATGAGAAACCTGGACTGGAAGAAACACAAGCTGGAATCAAGATTGTTGGGAGAAATATCAACAACCTCAGATATGCAGATGACACCACCCTTATGGCAGAAAGTGAAGAGGAACTAAAAAACCTCCTGATGAAAGAGAAAGAGGAGAGCGAAAAAGTTGGCTTAAAGCTCAACATTCAGAAAAAGAAGATCATGGCATCCGGTCCCATCACTTCATGGCAAATAGATGGGGAAACAGTGGAAACAGTGTCAGACTTTATTTTTTTAGGCTCCAAAATCACTGCAGATGGTGATTGCAGCCATGAAATTAAAAGACGCTTACTCCTTGGAAAAAAAGTTATGATCAACCTATATAGCGTATTCAAAAGCAGAGACATTACTTTGCCGACTAAGGTCCATCTAGTCAAGGCTATGGTTTTTCCAGTGGTCATGTATGGATGTGAGAGTTGGACTGTGAAGAAGGCTGAGTGCAGAAGAATTGATGCTTTTGAACTGTGGTGTTGGAGAAGACTCTTGAGAGTCCCTTGGACTGCAAGGAGATCCAACCAGTCCATTCTGAAGGAGATCAACCCTGGGATTTCTTTGGAAGGAATGATGTTAAAGCTGAAACTCCAGTCCTTTGGCCACCTCATGAGAAGAACTGACTCATTGGAAAAGACTCTGATGCTGGGAAGGATTGGGGGCAGGAGGAGAAGGGGACGACAGAGGATGAGATGGCTGGATGGCATCACAGACTCGATGGACATGAGTCTGAGTGAACTCCATGAGATGGTGATGGACAGGGAGGCCTGGCGTGCTGCGATTCATGGAGTCGCAAAGAGTCGGACACGACTGAGCGACTGAGCTGAACTGAACTACCTACCAAGAAGTACGTTGTGTTTAGGTGTTCCCATATTTATAATGATAGAAGCCCTCAATGATCATTGCCTACATCTGCAAATTTATCAGGGGTGGCAAAACTATATCACTACTGGCACAATTCTCTCTGAATCCGCTGGAAACTATAATTCTAGTAATCTTAAAGGCAGTAGTGTGATGTGTTATCTGAAGTACTTCTAAAAGAGAAAGACTCTTTACCGACCATTTGGTTACCGGTATGGGCATGTTCAGTCTCTCAACCATGTCCCACTTTTTGAGACCCCATGGACTATGGCCCACCAGGCTCCTCTGTCCATGGCAAGAATATTGGAGTGGATTGCCATGCCCTCCTCCAGGGGATCTTCCCGACCCAGGGATCAAATTCTTTACCACTGCACCACCTAGGAAGTCCATTTAGTTACCTGGGTATACTTATTTCATCAGCGTTTCTTCAGGCTCTAAGGTTGTCAGAACCAAGCAGCACAAAGAAGCTAAGACTTTACTAAACTTTCCAGGAAGAGCTCATGGGAATAATATTCCCTCATTTCTATCACAGTCACAGTAATATGTCTGCTGGTTTATACTTGAAGATCTGCTTGGTTAGTTATAAATTCCATGGTTCACATTTCTTTCCATGATTATCTTATTTATGATGTTCTATTACTTATCTGGCATAAAGCATTGCTGTTAAAAAAGTCTCATGAGAACCTAATTTTCTTCCTTATAGTGATGAAGTTTTTTTGCTTGCATGCTCAAAGGTATGTTTTCCTTGCATTAAAGGCCATACTTTTACTATACTATGTCTCAGTGATGATTTGAGATGGTTTCATGGGGAACAAAGTGGCCCATTCAATATACAGCTTCAAGGACTCTTTCTTCAATAAAGTTTTCTAATGGTTTTTTATATTACTTTTTTTCTGTTTGATTTCAATCTCATCTTATAGGTCTCCTGTTATACATACTTGGTTCTTCTTTAGGTAGTTTCTATACAATAGTTCCTTAAATTCTTTTCATTACTATATTTTCATTTAACTGTTAAAACATTTCATCTCGTCTTCTACTTTTCTCAAAACATAAACTGTTGTGTTTACCTGCTCCTGTGTATTTTTCTAGTTTTCTCTTAATTTCTAAAAATCAGTTTTATCTGTACTTTTTTCATGAACTCTCCCATCTTTCTTTTCAAAGCATTTCTGTTTCTCTAATGACCTTTCACACTTCCATCATGGAAATACTTTGTCCCGTTTTAAAATATCAGGTATACAGTTTTCAGCTCTTGTGAGTATTGTTCCTTATTTTCTGTTTAACTATAACTTCGTATAGAGTTATTATCCTAGTCCCACTTTTTTTCCTATAAAATAAATATCCCCCAATATTTGAAGGGTTTGTAGCTGTGTTCTTGTTCAAATGAACAGAAGTGTTGTCACAATGAAAGTCAAAAGCTGTGACCTTCTGCTTTTACAGATCTGTCTTTTCAATGCCCACATATTTACCGAAACCCTCTTTCTCTTGGACCCTCATTGCCCAATTTCATTCAATCTGGGCTCTACTCCCAGCACTTCTCCCTTGATGCTGACTCTTAACCTTGGAAGGGACATTCAGGATGTTAGCTTATAAAATAACAGAGCCAGGAGATTACCAGACCTTACTGTTTCCCAGTCTCCTTGAACTCGCCCTAGAACTAGAGAGCCTGTTACAACTCTCAGCTCCTCTACATAATTCCTATGGGCTCATCACACTTTTCTTTGGGATCTGCAGCTGACTTGGGGGATTTTGGATCATTCACTCCCTTCCAGGCCCAATTCCTACACAGGTCTTACAGCTATCACTGTTTTGTCTCATCCACACATACTCTGAGACTAATGAAGATACCTTAAATCCTAGTTTTATAGCAAATATTGTGTGTGGGTTTCTATGTTAGCTCTCCTAGTTGCTGCATTTTTTTCATGGAAGAGTTTGAGGTTTAAAAACTATTACCACTGGTATCACTTCCCAGAACTCACTGGAAACTCAATTTATAATGAGTCCAAAGCCAACCAATTAAACTTTTAGTATTTCTTCTAGATACTAAAAGTACATTAAAATATTCCAATTTCCCCTAAACCAAAGACCCCCACCTCCTCATGTTTTCCATGATTTTTTTGCTTTTCAACATAAAATTATTTTAGAGATTAAACCTAAAAGATTCAGCAGTAAGTTTTTCTAAGATTATCATTGGCCCTTTGTAAATTCATCATGAAATACACAAACACACAAGAGAATCAACTAATGATATCCTTATGTACCTACCAATAAACTTTAGAGCATTAAATTTAATGATGTGAACAAATTATCCCCCCAAAAAATATCCATTTCCATTCACATTTTCAAGTGAAACTGTTCTAATCAGCACATTGAGACATCAGCCTTCAAACCTGCTTACCCTTTATCCCATTGCCATTCTCAACCAAACTTTCATCATCTCTCACCAAAGTCACCAAAACCAGCCATCTATATCCCTCTTCTGTGCGGATCACAATAAACTGTGGAAAATTCTGAAAGAGATGGGAATACCAGACCACCTGACCTGCCTCTTCAGAAACCTATATGCAGGTCAGGAAGCAACAGTTAGAACTGGACATGGAACAACAGACTGGTTCCAAATAGGAAAAGGAGTACATCAAGGCTGTATATTGTCACCCTGCTTATTTAACTTCTATACAGAGTAAATCACGAGAAACGCTGGACTGGAAGAAACACAAGCTGGAATCAAGATTGTTGGGAGAAATATCAACAACCTCAGATATGCAGATGACACCACCCTTATGGCAGAAAGTGAAGAGGAACTCAAAAGCCTCTTGATGAAAGAGAAAGAGGAGAGAGAAAAGTTGGCTTAAAGCTCAACATTCAGAAAAAGAAGATCATGGCGTCCGGTCCCATCACTTCATGGCAAATAGATGGGGAAACAGTGGAAACAGTGTCAGACTTTATTTTTTTAGGCTCCAAAATCACTGCAGATGGTGACTGCAGCCATGAAATTAAAAGACGCTTACTCCTTGGAAGAAAGGTTATGACCAACTTAGATAGTATATTCAAAAGCAGAGACATTACTTTGCCGACTAAGGTCCATCTAGTCAAGGCTATGGTTTTTCCAGTGGTCATGTATGGATGTGAGAGTTGCACTGTGAAGAAGGCAGAGTGCTGAAGAATTGATGCTTTTGAACTGTGGTGTTGGAGAAGACTCTTGAGAGTCCCTTGGACTGCAAGGATATTCAACTAGTCCATTCTGAAGGAGGTCAACCCTGGGATTTCTTTGGAAGGAATGATGCTAAAGCTGAAACTCCAGTCCTTTGGCCACCTCATGAGAAGAGTTGACTCATTGGAAAAGACCCTGATGCTGGGAGGGATTGGGGGCAGGAGGAGAAGGGGAAGACCCAGGATGAGATGGCTGGATGGCATCACTGACTCTATGGACACAAGTCTGAGTGAACTCCAGGAGTTGGTGATGGACAGGGAGGCCTGGCATGCTGCAATTCCTGGGGTCTCAAAGAGTCGGACACAACTGAGTGACTGGACTGAACTGCACTGATATCCCTCTTCAATCCATTTTAAAATAATATATAAACAAATAGAATACACAACCAAACTAGCAAGGAGCACACAGAATCTGAGTCTAAAGCAGCCTTGCAAGAGGGAAAACGTACTGGATTTGGAGCTAGGCAAACATGAGTTTCAATTCTATCGCCATTATTGGCCTAAGTCTTAGCATCTTTAGAAAACTGGGATGATAACTGTTGCTCCCTGATAGAGTTGCTGCCTGGGGTAATGAGATCTGGCACACAACAGTATTTTTCTGGGGAGATGTCCAAGGAATAATTGGCTTCCTAAACCTTAAAAACCAGTAGAGCTAATATTGTACCTTTCATGGGATACAGCTTAACAGTTGCCATTTTTCTGGAACTATGAATTCTTTTCAGGAATACCAAGACACAAAACAGCAACAAGTCAAAATTTCTCCTCTGAACTAAGGTAAAGCTACCTTGCTATCTGAACTCCACATCCTTGGGTCTCAATTTCCTCACCAGATAAATGTAAAAACTTCAATAGACAATCTTGAAGTCATCTTTATAGATTTCGTAACAAACTTTAAAAAGTTATTTGACTGCAGGCAAGGAACACTAGCAAACTAAAGGCATGGGTTCTGCTACTGAATGATCTTCATTTGCATTAGTATTTTCAGGGGTTAAGGATGGTCAGTAACCACTGAGTTTATGAAGCAAGCGTGAAAGGGAAAGCGTTAGTCCCTCAGTCCTGTCTGACTCTTTGCAATCCCATGGACTATAGCCTACCAGGGTCCTCCATCTGTGAAAATCTCCAGGCAAGAATACTGGAGTGGGTTGCCATTCCCTTTTCCAGAGATCTTCCCAACGCTGGGATCAAACCCGGGTCTCCCACATTGTGGGCAGAGTCTTTATCCTTATGAAATAAACTGCAATTAAATAAATAATAAAATAATTAGATGTACATTCTAGAATTTCTAAGCACTAGTCATGTTTCGAAGCAAATTAAAAAAGTGATCTGCTTTGTTCACGTCTGTATCCGCAGTGCCTGTTAACACTGCTCAGCATGTAACAGGAGCTTTATAAGTATTTGTTCGATGGATGAATTGGCCTCTCCAAACCTAATAAAAGCCACAGTATCGTTCATCTTGTCTGGTAATGACCAAGATCAAAAGAGCAATATGGTTCTCAACAAGCTCTGGCAATATGGAACTGATAAACTCCTTTTTGCTCAGTGAAACAATGAGGCCCCATCATCTGAATTCCTAAACCTTAACAAAATATAAGCTCATATTCTCCTGTTAGCTTAAATCAGAGATGGCACTGGGAAATGGTTATCTGCACTGCAACGTAATGCCCATCTCCATCCTGCAGTAGAAATGGAATTACAACCAGTAAAAAGAAGCAATGGGATTTCTTTTAATAATAAAACTAAATTTGAGAAACCAAAAGCCATTAACAATCAAACTAGGAGGCAGGTCACAGAACTTGAGTCTGAAATAGCCTTGCAAGAGGGGAATATATACTAGATCTGGAGCTGGGCAAATATAAGTTTGAATCCTGCCTCCCCTACTGGCCTAAGTCTGAGCATCTAGAGAAAACTGGGATGAAAACTGTAGCTCCTTCACAGAGTTGCTGCCTGGGGTAATGAGATCAGGCACACAAAGCACTTGGCAATATACTTGGCACAAAGCAGTCATGCAATGAAATTTATCTTCCAGAGTCCCTTCCAATCATCCTAGATAAATACATGATGGTGTGAAAAAAAGACAGAAGTAGAAAAGAAGAGAGATACTCCACAAGGGTATGTAAGTTTTTATATATGTACATCTTTTTCCTTTAGCTTATACATAAAAGACTATACACCCTAGGTAGCTAAACCAAACTTAACAGAATTTTAAGTAACCTTCCACATAACTCACAGTTCCCTAAGGTCTAAGTAGACTTTAAGAGCAGATCTTAAAGGATAAACAAAAACCAAGTGAAAGAAACATATGGGGCGACTAAAGCGAGGCTGAACCACAGCAGATCAAATCTCAATGAAGTAGTTACCACTAGACATAGTTCTCTTGGTGAATTTCAGATTTGCTTTCTGTTAAAAAAACAAGCAAAGTCCGTCCTTGAATCTGTTCTATTATACAAGAATTGGAATACTGTAATGGCTACAGAATACAAATTCTTTCCAGGCTACAGAATCTACCCACAATGCAGGAGACTCTGGTTCAATCTCTGGGTCAGGAATATCCTCTGGAGAAGGAAATGGCAACCCACTCCAGAATTCTTGCTTGGAAAAGCCCATGGATGGAGGAGCCTGGCAGGCTACAGTCCGTGGGGTCACCAAGAGTCGAACACGACTTAGCAGCTAAACAACCACCGAATACAAGCTCCTCTGCAAGATGGTCCAAGAACAAATCCCAGGGCGATGTCCATGCTGGGTTAGTTAATGATGGACACGGTTGAGGAGCCCACGCTACAGCCAGAAGGCCCAAGTTCAAATCCTCCTCCATCATTTATTAACTGTGACTTTGGACAGGTGGTGCCTTAACTTTTCTGCACTTCAATTTCATTGTCTTTAAAAATAATATCTCAGAAGATTTCTGTAAGGATTAATGTAATACCTGAAAGGCACTTAGGAGAAAGCTTGGCACATACTAAAACATTATGTAAATGTTTGGGACATAAAGAAACACTTTGTCATGTGAGAATATTAACTGCCCCTTCATCATAAGATTGTTGGGATAAATCAAACATAATAGTTCACATAAAGTGTACAGCACTGGGCCAGGACCACAATATTAGTTCAATAAATGACTATTAACACTTCAAATACAACTACTACTGTTATTTTAAAGGCATCCAGAATTCTTCAAAACTAAGATGGCTGAAAAATAAATCAGTAGAAGTAAACATGTACACACAGACACACACACAGACACACACAGCACACACACACAGACACACACAGACACAAACACACACAGACACACACACACACAGACACACACACACACACACACATTTTAGTTCTTTTATTCCTCACTCTTTCCAAAACCCTGTTCCCCATCCTGTGCCATTAAGTTGAGCCCCACGCAATACCTCATTCTAGAAGGTTTATTATGTCCCACACCATACTAACCTGCCCTAGTGCCTCAAGACCCTGGTGTTTTCAAAACAATAATGGATGAAAAGTTGCTTAAGGTAATCTAAGCAATTATTCAGTGAGTGTAACAATACTGATCTTTGGATTTAAAATTTAAATTTCTCCATAAGGCATGGGGCATTTAAGACCATAAGACAGGTATGCACATTTAAATGAATCCAGCATCTGAACCAGTAGGTGCACATTAAATATTCATCAAACCAACAAAACAGTTGTTCACAGCATTTTTATCAGCTTCAATGACCTCAAACACTTCCACACTTTTATCTGTATCACCCAATTTAACTCCAGGCTCTGACCAACTTGGGAAGGACTACGGAAGGTGGATTATCAGCAGAGCCCCAAGGGCACAGAACTTCTTTGAAGACCCACAGCCATTCAGGTGATGAGGCTGCTTAGGGACTTCCCAGGTGGCACTAGAAATAAAGAAGCTACCTGCCAAGAAGGAGAAGTAAGAGATGTGGGTTCGATCCCTGGTTTAGGAAGAACTCCTGGAGGAAGAAATGACAAGCCACTCCAGTATTCTTGCCTGGAGAATCCCATGAACAGAGAAGCCATGGGGTCGCAAAGATTCAGACACGACTGAAGTGACTTAGCATGCACGATGCCTCGTAAGAATCTGCACTGCGGTTGTTCTTGTTGCTGTGGTTCAGTCACTCAGTCATGTCCAACTCTTTGCAACCCCATGGACTGCAGCTCTCCAGGCTTCCCTGTACTGTGGAAAGCAGCTAATTGAGGAGCTCCCTGAAAACTTGGGAAATTTAATGTTGAATCTGAGTTTAAGTTGGTGAGCAAAGACACGTATGTGTAGAAGAATCCTCAACCTCTACTGCAGAAAGCAGCTCTTCGAGGCAATATATGCAAGCTTAGGAAATCTAATAACAAATCTGAGTTAATACTGGTGAGTTTTCATTGCACTGTAAAATGTCCATATCCATTTTGAATAATCTTCAACCTTGTATGACAGATGATTATGTACAAAAGGAAAATTGATCGTGCCCTGGAATGAAGGTGGAGAATAAATATTTGTTATTTGTTGAATGGCTAACAAATGGACTGACAGCAAATGAATGCGTGAATGGCAGGAGCTCTTGCTCAATTACCTCGAGGACGGTAAATCTAATGTCATTGCTATGACACTAAAAACAAAACAAACAAAAAAAACTAAAACCACCAAAAAGAAGCTGCCAGGAAATCTGTTCTTTGCAGCAAGGATGTGCTCTATCAGGGCACACACATCTCTTCATCCTGCAAAACCACAAACATTTTAAAATCTGTTCTATGCTAGCACTTCTACCTCTCGAGACACTGAGGAAACACTCATGGTTCTCGCCACTATGTCGTCGAGCACACTGTGAAATAAAAGCTTCTTTTGAAGATGGCCTAATAATAAATTGAATTACTTCTGTTATGCCACAACTAATGGAGAGAAAGCACACCGCTCAAGACGAACAATAATCTAACCTGTTAGATCTGATTTGTAACCTAATGGTATTCTGGTTCTGGCAGAGGAACAAAAAAACACCCAAGCTGTAATAACAGACAAGGTGTGTTGGCAGCACTCTGGAGGGAGTTTTTATATCTGAAGCCTGCGGGAATTTGGAAATGGTCCATGGCACTATTTTTTTCCTTATCTGACTGACACAGCCGATTATACCTTTAAATTAAGTCTAATAATGCATACCAGCCTTTGTTAATCAGAATATGAAAGCTAAAGTTGTGTTTTGGGGAAAAGCAGATCATCTTGCAGTACTGAAAACAGGCGTGATTGACGCGGGGGCTTCACTGGAATTCAGCTTCGGTTAAACAGAGAGCACGTTACGTGACCTTGAAAGAGATGGATTCATTTTGCCACATGGCTCACCACGCCCGCTCCTCAGTTTTCTGAACAAAGAACAGATACTTTATGAGTTAACTTGGCTGTTGAACAGGTCACACTTCTGTTCTAATAATATTGTGTGACTCCCCCAAAAGGAAAAGAAGCATGGCAGTGGACAACAGAAAGGCTGCTCTCTTGATCACTGGGGTTCAGGTACACTGGGTGACATCATGATGCGTAAAGCTAAAGGTCGGGGCCAGGATGCCCTCTATCTCTCATTGTGGGACCAGCAGCAACCTGGGTCATGGTCCACTTAAGGCAGGCGGCAGGGCAGAGAGACCAAGAAACATCATGCAAGGACATGGAAGCCCTCTACCCACATGCTTCCAGTATATCCCACAGGAGAAAGTCCAGTCCAAATTCTAGGGGACAGAAAAGTGTCCACCTACCTAGAGGCAGAGCAGAGTCACTCAGCCAAGGGGCTGCAAGGGCAGTTATAGGAAGGGAGCATCCAGTCTGCACAACAATCAGTTCTGCCCACACACAATAATCAGATCTGCACAATTCACCTGAGCTTGCCCTCCTGCTGACAGCCTCTCATTTTCCACCACAGGTACGTGGAAATACGCTTAAGAGGACGTGGGATGAAGGAAAAATCCATTCATTGGCTGACAGGTGCCATTCAGATCCTCATTCTCTCTCTCTCTGATGTTCACTTGGTGATAGAACCCTAACGTAATATAGTCCACAAAAGCAACTTCAACTGTTCTATTTATAGTCCTTCTTGGTGACTAAATTTCTTTGTCCTTGAATTCCCTATAATTCATCGTATTAAATGCCCACTCATTCCAATTAGTTTCAGCGGCTCTGCCACTTGCCAGTATGGTCTGTAAAGAGGCCACAGTGGCAACAGCAGAATTTCTATCTAGACGGTGATGACAGGAGAAATCTGTCCAAAGAGCTGAGTCTAGGAATGGGCCCCCAGACCCAGAAACTTGTCTTCTAGCACAGACTGTAAAATTAGCACATCACTGTTCTTACCGAGGCTATGTGTCTCAAAGGAGACTGGGGACTAATGGAATCTTTTTTTTCTTTACAAATATTAAGTGAAGATTCCCTTTAGCAACGTCACTGCCTTTGAGAAGCCGCCTAAAAAGAAATTACTTCCTTTGGCTTATTATTTGTTTTTCATCCATCCCGCTCTCATCTCTCCTTCTTTGGGAATCTTGGTATTTCTTTGTAACCTTTCAAGTGAATGATTTCCAGCTCAATACTTGCAGCTGTGCACTCAAATCCAAAATTTCTCCTGCCTGTGGACCACTTCTTCCTGGATAGCCTACTTTCCCCCTGAATGCAGTCTACACAACCCTCTACCACTGCCCATATGCTCTTTATAAATGGTATTTTCTTCCTTTCTCTTGCATCTCCTACTGAGCACACTTTTGGGCTCCAACATGCCATTTGGGGCAGATACCACTGGCTGCATCACCACATTCCAGGAACCTCTTTTGTAGCCATGAGATGGGCAGGAGATTCAATCTCAAGCAGAAGGGACCCAAGGTGGAATATTCAATGAGGTTTCTGGAGAAGGTCTGACTTCCTGACAGGAAGATAACTGTGGAAAGAAACTGTTCTTTTTCTGATATTCTCCCAGGCATTGTATTGAAATCATGAGAGGACAGAGCATCAAGGTCTCTGCATTTGATCAAAATGCTTCCCTAGTCCCCAACTGTCAAGTGAACAAAACCTAAACTCCTGAGGTCAGTATTAAAATGCCTTCATTATCCAGGGCACATCCATCTTGCCAGCTGATGTCTATTTCCCTTCACATCAGTTGGGAATAACTGTATGACTAACCACTGGTACCGAGAGCTTATGATGCACCAAACGGCCTGCTAAACACGCTACATACAGTACTCACTAACTTACTCCATACAACCCAAGGTGGTCAGTGTTATCACACCCATAACACAAATCACAGGACAAGAACTCAATGCAAGTTTCTCTCCATAAAGCCCAATACTTTTCAACCATTGTTTCCTGGGTACCTACTATGTAAAAGAGAAAGTGAAGTCGCTCAGTCCTGTCCAGCTCTTTGCGACCCTGTGGACTGTAGCCCTCCAGGCTTCTCTGTCCATTGGATTCTCCAGGCAAGAATACTGGAGTGGGTTGCCATTTCCTTCTCCAGGGGATCTTCCCAACCCAGGGATCGAACCGGGTCTCCTGCATTGCAGGCGGACGCTTTATCCTCTGAGCCACCAGGAAAGCCAGACACTAATACATCCTATCCTTTCCACAACCAGTTTATCTTTCTAATGATCCTACTCCTTTAGACCACTCCCTCTGGGCTTAGCTCAATAAGCCACATCACAAAGGCGAAAGTCACCTCTTCTCATAAGATGTTGCAAAACCATAAGCAATTGTGTTTTCCTTTGATAAAAAGAGAACTTGATGACCAATCTAGACAGCATATTAAAAAGCAGAGACATTACTTTGTCAACAAAGGTCCGTCTAGTCAAGGCTATGGTTTTTCCAATAGTCATGTATGAATGTGAGAGTTGGACTGTGAAGAAAGCTGAGCACTGAAGAACTGATGCTTTTGAACTATGGTGTTGGAGAAGACTCTTGAGAGTCCCTTGGACTGCAAGGAGATCAAACCAGTCCATCCTAAAGGAGATCAGTCCTGGGTGTTCACTGGAAGGACTGATGTTGAAGCTGAAACTCCAATACTTTGGCCACCTGATGTGAAGAGCTGACTCATTGGAAAAGACCCTGATGCTGGGAAAGATTGAGGGCAGGAGGAGGAGGGGACGACAGAGGATGAGATGGTTGGATGGCATCACCAACTCGATGGACATGGGTTTGGATAAACTCCGGGAGTTGGTGATGAACAGGGAGGCCTGGTGTGCTGTTGTTCATGGGGTTGCAAAGAGTCGGACATGACTGAGTGACTGAACTGAACTGAATCTGACAAAAAATGCAATCAGTTTTCTCTTTTCCCTTTATAGCCTTCAGTCCTTCTTACTTGTACTATGGTAATTTACCCATACCTTACATGAAATTTCAGGCTGCAAGCTCCTGACTACAATCTGATCAGCTACACATTCATTCTGTAATCTCCCCGCCGCCCAGGATAGTAAGAAGAGATGACATTAATTGAGTCTTTCCTATGCAGAAGATAATGCTTTACACATTCTTTTATTTATTCCTGTGATATCTTTACAAATTCTATTACCCTCATCTCTATCGGGAGGTAACAAGGTGTGGCAAGGTAGAGTTACCTGCCTAAGGTTATATGTCTAATGGAATAAAAAATTCAAACCCAAGAGGTTCCATAAGAAATAACTTTAATATTATATTAACACTCCAGTTTTCAGTAACTAAGATAACAAAAGATCTAACTCAAACCACTTGGATCAAAAGGCTCCATTAGGAGAGGAATCAAGTTTAAAAGCCTTTTTCATGGCCAGATATGAATAACAGGCTTGGATTTGAGGATAACCTTCACTGGGATACCTTAGCCAATTTCTGTGTGGGAGAGCAAGAAAGGGTGGAGTTTAATTCAATGTTATCTAGGCCAACAAACCTGTGTTCAATGTTCTGTATGTTCCAAAGATTGTCGGCCTCACTTTGTGTGTCTCATGAAAAACAGCAGTCTGTGTTACATAATTAAATCTGCTCTAAGATCCAATATCGCATTATGGAATTTAAATGACTTACATTCAAAGAAATCAATTCCTGCCAGAGAATGTTACGATAAGGTTGATAACCTGTATTACGGATTCCCAAATCAAATCCAGGGACCACCTGCATACAAATTTTCTGGGATGCTTGGGGGAAAAAAAAAAACCAAACCGATTTCATAGTTATGGAATAACGGAGGGGTGTCACTTACAAAGGTCCCCAGGGGTGCAAGACTTGAGATTCCTGGATTCTAGTCTACTCTACACCTTAACCACTAACACTTTTGTACCTTACTTGCTTGAAAATAGCTGTGCAGGGAAAAAAAATAAAAAAGATCAGTGGATTCTCTTATTGTTTTTGGCTTTTGTCTCCAGCAACTACAGTTTTGAAAAGCTCCTGACAGAGGTCATCATGTCTCCTGCATATTTGGTTACATCCACACAAAAGCCCTGACCCTGAAGAATCTACTCTGAGTTCCGGGAACACGTGCTGAGAGTTGATTGTATTTGGATATCAGGACGCTGCCTGGATAGGATTACATAAACTCAGGGAGCACATTCTGAGGAAAGCAGGCTTGCCTTTCAATAATCTGATAAACAGGTGCTAATAGAAGCACCGCAAGTGCTGACTACCTAAGCCCGTGCACCTTTGCTGAACAGTATGTCAGAGTGCTCCTGGCTCCACACAAGATCAAAACTGCGTCCTCACAGATACAGTCATTCTCTAAGCCGCTTGCAGGGAAAGACAGAAAGAGCTTTGCTTGTAAGAACGGTATGAACAGCCTCAATATGTGGTTCAGAGTTTGAAAGAGTAAATATCATCCCAATAGCATTCAAATATACACATATAAACATACGTATACACACGCACATATATTTACACACACATCTGGTCTGTTATCAATACAGCAGAAACTAACAGCACTGTAAAGCGACTATACTCCATAAAAATTAAAACAAAATAATAACAATAAATTAAAACATACATTAATAAACTTAAAACCTCCGGGTCTTATATTGATTAACACCTGTGACAGAGAAGGAACCAAGATTAAGAGATAGTCACCACCTCCTAAATCATGACAAGAAGCATGGAAAGAGGATAAAAAGAAAAACCCACACCTCTAGAGGTCAAACCTAAGTTCTGAAAATGACCCTGGCACAGTTACCACACGTCTGTCCCAGGGCCTGAGGAGGAGCAAACGTGAGTAACGACAAGTAACTTTAATTAAACTCTCCATCTGCTTATGAGCTTGATGAACTTCAAAACGAACTTGCTCACTACTAAGTCAGGGTCTCTCCAAGCAGTAATCCTTTCTTATTAATCTTTGACAAACTATTAAATTTCCCATTTTCCCACTGACCCATGGTAGAATGCCCTTTTACTCTCTGTGATTTATAAGGAGTCTCAGAAATTAGAAAGTGATATACAGCTCATGCCATTCATTTTAACAGGAATTTGAATGGCTTCTCTTTTTCTTTTACAAAACACAATATCCTGAATTGTCCACTCCAAGCAGGCGATAAATAACTTGGGTGCAGAAAAAGAAGAATTTTTAAAAGCAAGATAAAGGGGATGATCCTGTATTCTCTCTTTATGAAGTGATAAAAGCTGTGGTCCTGCTGTGTCTCCACCTGCAAAACTCCTGTTAAACCTAATAGAACTCAAGGTACACAAGCCGCTGAGGATGAAACCTAATTTCCATCTCGGTTCATTCAATTTCCTAAAATTACATCAACAGCAAAAATCAGATAGATGGTGGATGCTGGTTTTATGCTTCTAATAAGTAAAACTCTATTTTAGTATTTAAAGAATAATTACCACTCTGATTCAGCCAGGGCTCATGGAAAACTATTTTCTCACCTCCTCTCCCTTCATTAGGCCATGAACATAACCAGCACAACCCACTAACTATTCAATCATATTTTTAAGATCATTTAAGGAGAAAAAAACAGAGATACTCATTAAGATGCACTGTAACTCCAAAAGCACAAAAATCACAAGAATTTCCACGACTCAGAAATCAAAGGGACTTAATCATTAAATTCAATTTTCCACTCGTTGCATCTTAAATGAGTCCCAGAACAGACAGGGCATATGTATTTAGAACTTGGAAGAGGAGGATGGAGAAACAAAGTCTTAAACCCATCCGCTGCAAATAGGCTTTGATTTATTCTGGAAGGAGATTGCCCACATGCACTTGTTCTGACAGATGGACACATTCACTAACTTTAGAAACCCAACTTTGTTTCTACCCAACACCACTATTGCCCACAAAGTCCACTCCAAGATTATTCAATCAAGTGTTCTTGCTATAATTGGATTCTCTCTCTCTCCCTGCCTCCCTCCCTCCTGAAAGAACAAAATGGTAATGCTGAAGTATCATTGAAGTTTTCCCTGTCCCATGAATGCAAACCCTACTAGACACGCAGGCACATAACACCATACTTGGCACATTTGATACTTGTCCATTCAAAGAAAAATAGTAGGTCCAAAAGTCTATCCTAGGAACTTTAGCAATCATCCCACCAAATCGTCTCACTATGCATCAAAATCTGCAAAATGGTCTGTGGTCTCTTCTGAAACGGCAAAGAGAAAACAAGATTGACGGCTTAATAGAAAACACAGTTCCACAAGGTAAAAACAAAAGGTCATGTCACACTTTGCAAAGTGTAACATTTGTAAATTCATTTCCCCCCCTTTTCGCTATCCAACACCTACCATTCACAAGAAAGCACACGTTAAAATGAAAAAAGCATGAGTTTTCCTTTAGTACAAATGACTAGAGAACACTGCTTCTAGAAAATAGAAGACACATACCTCATGAGGTATAATTGCAGCTTCTACCATTACACTTCCTAGTGGGGTGGCTCATCTGGGGACCAAATCTGTGACGCCCTTTAGAAGAGACTTCATGACCTTCTGGGCTCTGTTAATTACCCCAACCCAGAAAACAGCCCTCAGAGGGAAAGATTTAATATCATCCGTGGGTAACTCGTACCATGGGGCCACTTGTGTGTGTGTGTGTTTTTTCCTCTCCTTTTTGCAGGAAAAGGAGACTTGGGATTTCCTTTAAGATGGAATTTATTATGGATATAGTTGGTGGCTTTTCACTTTTTAGCATATTTAAGAAACAGAAAAACAGAGGAGAAACAAACACACAGACCACAGCTCGACCCTAGAAAGCATCCTTACAGCCGGGCTTCTCAACCTCCTCACCACGGACAATTCAAGCCAGATGCTTCTTTGCTGCGGGAGGCTGTACTGTACCATGTGGCTGTATAGGATATCAGGCCCCGATCCATTAGATGCTGGTAGCCCCAGCCCTGTTGGAACAACCAGAAATGTCTCTAGACGTTGTCAAACGTCATCCTGGACAGAAAATGGCCCCAGTTGACAACCAAGTCTTTAGAGCTAACGGGATAGTCCCTTTTAACATTACTTAGGCCACTCCTAGCATTGCTGAGGAGCATTTGCAGGTCCATCCAGTCTCTGTGGATATCCAATGCCTCTGCCACCATCACCAAGTACGCAGGGTACCAAAAACAGCAACTGCTGCTGCTGCTGCTGCTAAGTCGCTTCACTCGTGTCCAACTCTGTGCGCCCCCAGAGACGGCAGCCCACCAGGCTCCTCTGTCCCTGGGATTCTCCAGGCAAGAACACTGGAGTGGGTTGCCATTTCCTTCTCCAATGCATGAAAGTGAAAAGTCAAAGTAAAGTCACTCAGTCGTGTCCTAGCGACCCCATGGACTGCAGCCCACCAGGCTCCTCTGTCCATGGGACTTTCCAGGCAAAAGTACACACCTATCTTTACCTAAATGATCTGCCAAACTCTTCACAATGTGTGCTAACAAAAAACTGAAACCCCCCAAAAGGCAAATGCCAAGAGGTACGTAGCCTTCATACATCAGGAAAGAGGGAGATTCTAGGCTTTCAAACCGCTGCTCTGGTAAATGCCTGATGCTTTGAGACCTATTTTTAAAAGCTGGGGAGAGGGAAGCCACAAAGAAATGAAAAAGTCAAAGTACATTGACAACATCTTTTCATCTTTTTGATGTATCAATAAAGATTTTTTTGAGAGACAGAAAAAAAAAAGTCAGTAACTCCTGCAGTAAAAATAAAGAATGAGCATACAAGAAAGTAAAGCTGACCATCAGCACTTTTAAACTACCCTTAGCCAAAAGGCACTGATGACCAGGTTTATTTTAACCCCTTGGCAGAAGAAGTTGCTGAATACAGTCTACCGCATGGTACCATTGGGATAAAGATGGTTGCAATACCTGTTGGGAGATATTAAAGCAAACCACATCCGACTAGGACATGAGATTACCCTCTCTGCCCAACATACTGAGTTATTCAGGTGACAGAACTCAGAGCCCAATGAAGAGAATGCTTAATCTAGTTCTAATCATTAACCCGAGACTGCACCACAAAGTTAGAATCCTAATAAGAAATGTAGTCTAGGAAGCAAGTCTTTATGTATCAGAGCTCAGATGACAATGGTGGGACTTCCCTGGTGGTCCAGTGGCCAAGATTCAGTTCTCTCAATGCAGCGGGACCAGGTTCAATCCCTGGCCAGGGAACTAGATTCCACGTGTTGTAACTAAGAGTTTCCATGGCACAACTAAAGATCCCACTTGCCTCAACGAATATCATGCCACAACTAAGACCCGGTGCAGCCAAGTAAATATATTTAAAAAAAAATTTTAACAGCAATGGCAACCTGGGAGTAATCCAAAGATACCTTTTATAGTGAGTTGGCCAGGAATAATTAACACTACTCCCCTTCTCTTGTGTGTAAGATGCTACAAAACTAATACATGGGACAAGGTTCAAGGTTGTGACAGAAAGTTCATGGGAAATTAAGTGACCGAACACTTTTTCCTAAGGGCCCTGGACACTGTTCTTATTCTTCAAACCTGTATTCCAAATTCTCCATGAATGAATGTGGTCTTGGTTGCACAATGCATTTTCCAGAACTTCTCACTGAACCATGAATCAACTCCAAGGGAAAGGTAGTGGTTAATACAGTAAATGGATCCAGCCATGGCAGATTTTTCATACCTGGCAGTTCCATCCTAGAGGAAGTGAAAAAGACCCTGGTGTTGCTACTGTTAACTTCCCAAATGCTTGGTGATTATTCTAACAGATCAAGAAGATCTAAGACAAATAGATATTTTGAATCCTCTTGAGGAAGAAATGACTTACCAGCACCGGGAAGCCACTCCCAGACATCGTATCACCAGTGAAGAGAGCCAAGCTGACCCAATGGATGTTCACATTGCCACACTGTTCTTGTACAAAAGCAATATTCAGGAAGCAATAAGAAAAATCTTTGCAGGAAAAACACCTCGTCAACTGTTCAATAAAACATGAACATAAATTGAAAAGGTACTGTTGAGTTGCAGCACCCTCAGAGACAGGCTTCCAACATACATTCTAGAACCACATTATACAGTACGGTGGCTGCGAGCCACCTATGGCCAATTAGGCACTTGAAATGTGGCTTAGTCCAAACTGAGGTGTCATTACAATGCTAGATACACACTAGATTTCTAAGACTTAGCAAGAAAAAGAATGTAAAACATCTCACTGATAATTTTTTGATCAATCATATGTTGAAATCATAGTACTTTGAAAATACTGGGTTGAGTGAAATATACTATTATACTTAATTGCACTTTTTTTTCTTTTTTAGTTTTCTAATGAGGTCACTTGGACTACAAGGAGATTCCACCAGTCTATCCTAAAGGAGATCAGTCCTAAGTGTTCACTGGAAGGACTGATGTTGAAGCTGAAACTCCAATACTTTGGCCACCTCATGCGAAGAGCTAACTCATTGGCAAAGACCCTGATGCTGGGAAAGATAGAGAGCAGGAGGAGAAGGGGACGACAGAGGATGAGATGATTGGATGGCATCACCGACTCAATGGACACGAGTTTGGGTGAACTCCGGGAGCTGGTGATGGACAAGGAAGCCTGGCGCACTGCCGTCCATGGGGTCGCAAAGAGTCGGACACAACTGAGCAACTGAACTGGATGAAGTCACTAGAAAATTTAAATTACAAGTGTGACTCAATTTATGGTTCCCATGAGATTCCTAACAGAAGCGCTGTTCTACAATGGGAGTCGGCAAACTGTCAGGGCCCAACAGTAAATATTTTAGACTCTGTCTCTGTGTGTGGTGCCAAAGCAGCATGGACACTATATAAACAAGTGGGTACAGCTGTGTCCCAGTGACATTTTATTTGCAAACCAGGCAGATGAATCTGGCCTGTGAGCCCCAGTTTGCCTCCTTCTCAGGGACCAGATCATTTACAGTTCCCCATAAAGAGGAAAATGAATACATCAAGGGCATGTGATATGAATTTAGTCGCATGTATGTTTTTATATCCAGCATGAGTCTTGAGCAAACCTAAACATGAGTATCCTTAGACTGGGCCTGGCTGTTTCTGATCCCATGGTCCCCCATCACTCTCCAAGTCTACCTGGCCTCCCTCATACCAGGACCATGTGCATGCCTCCCTCTGTGAAAGTGATGTCCTAGGAAGCGGCACGCCAAAGAGCCACATGCTCATGGAATCGGAAACCAGGAGTTTCTATCAAGGGCTACATCAGTTGACTCATATCATTAGTCACCCAAGCCATATCATTTCTGAGGCAGAAAAAGAGGTTTAATTAATAATTGAATTTGGATTAGTCAACTTCCATCAGAAAGTATATACTGATTCCTACTGATAAAGAAACCTAGGCCTACAGTGAAAACATGGTCAACTTTCCCCAGCATGCAGGCATGAACAAGAAGAGAAAGCAGGGGCCATGCCCTCTGCAGCGCCATGTATGACTATTAAACAAAGCCCGCCTGACACATCTTGGGGCTGGCCTTACCCAGTGTGTGTGGAAGGAACACAGTGGTGGGCTTCCACACCCTCTGGTCACCTTCCTGATAGCAATTTCAACATGTCTGGGTGATGGAGTTTGTCGAGGTTGGCCACCTTCCCTACATGGCCTCATGAGTAAAACCATTCCACCCAAGCTGCATAATGAGTATGAGGGCTGGGACATTACTCTCTTGACTTCTGTGTGTTACTGGTCATTTTCATAGTTTAAAAATTAACTTGCAAGGTTACACCCAGCCATTCAGGTTGCAGATGCATTTCACTTAGCCTAAGATAACCAGCTGCTGTGGGCAGCAACACTGCCATTACAATGGGGAGCCTGCATCAGGATGAGGCAGACACTGTGGGTGGCAGAGCCCAGAGACAGAAATAGACAGCATCTCTCACCATGGTCCTGAGCAGCTGGAACCAATGAAAATTGAGGACAACAAAGTTTATCTTTTTCCTTTACTGTTGAAACTGACTTGGGTTGAGTTTCTGCTTTAACTTGTCAATGGAGTATTCCTAAAACCAACGCCTTCCTCTTCCTCCCCTTCTTTCCCAGCGATCTGTACCTGGAAGGTCTATGGGTGTTTATGGGCTTCCCAGGTGGCTGAGAGGTAAAGAATTCACCTGCCAATGCAAGAGACACAAATACGCAGGTTCCATCCTTGGGAGACGAAGATCCCCCGGGGAAGAAATGATAACCCA
Organism: Capra hircus; assembly: GCF_001704415.2. NCBI lineage: Eukaryota > Metazoa > Chordata > Mammalia > Artiodactyla > Bovidae > Capra > Capra hircus. The sequence goes on from NC_030829.1 coordinate 39,531,787, forward strand.
CTAAATTATTCTTGCCTGGAAAATGCAGACTGTAGCAAACTACAGTCCATGGGGTCGCAAAGAATTGAACAAGACTGTGAGATTGAGCACACGCACACATACTTTTATACCCTCCAGGTACAGACCACTGGGAAGTATCATGAAAATATACATGCTCTTGAAACCATGTTAAGCAGTCAGGAACCGTTTCCCACCTCACAAGTACCTCCATGGGCTGCCAGTGCATCTGTCTATAGGAACAGCTCGTCACACACTCTGTACCTCACCAGAAAGTCACTTCCCAGATGGACACTGTAACCTGCAGGGCAGGGTCGGGGGCTCCCAGCTAGAAACCCCTCAAATAGAACTTTGAACACAGTTTGGTTTCCTTCTGATCCTTCTCCTTCCATAAAAGAACTGTTACAGAGTTATGCTGACAGCACAGGTCAGTCCTCTCTGCATCCTAACACCTCGGGGAAATGTTACTTTCTTCCTCCAGCTTGAAACACCCATCTTGAGAGACGGGAAAGAGAGCTGGGACGGGAAAGAGAGCTGGGACGGGAAAGAGAGCTGGGACAACCTCACAGAGAACTCTCAGGCTTTGGAGGCTTGTTCATCAAGAAAAACCAACCTCTAAAGTAGCAAAGGCACTGAGACGCATCTCCGAGAGTCTATGTAGTCTCTACACCCACTCCCCTTCTCTTGAAAACTCTAGTTTCTACCAGGGCTCAGGATATTTTTAAACCACGGTTTCTTATTTGATTGTTCTCAACTTTGAAACTGGGACTGCAGCAGCCTGTCACCCGTCTTCAACTCACCTAGAAATCCTACCACCTTCTACAAAATTGCCTTTATGAAAGAACACATCGAAATCAATTTAAGAACAGACATGTAGAAACGAGTTTGTTTATATAATCACAATGGTATTTATTAAGCAATACATATTAAGAATTTGCCATGTCCTAGACTAAGCACAGAGAACGCAATGGCACCCCACTCCAGTACTCTCGCCTGGAAACTCCCATGGATGGAGGAGCCTGGTGGGCTGCAGTCCATGGGGTCGCTAGAGTCGGACACAACTGACAGGACTTCACTTTCACTTTTCACTTTCATGCATTGGAGAAGGAAATGGCAACCCACTCCAGTGTTCTTGCCTGGAGAATCCCAGGGACGGGGGAGCCTGGTGGGCTGCCGTCTATGGGGTTGCACAGAGTCAGACATGACTGAAGCGACTTAGCAGCAGCAGCAGGCTAAGCACTGTACCATAGCATATTTCATTTCATGGTCTCTATACTTCTGTTCAGTTCAGTCGCTCAGTCACGTCAGACTCTTTGCGACCTCATGAATTGCAGCACACCAGGCCTCCCTGTCCACCACCAACTCCCAGAGTTCACTCAGACTCAGCCCATCAAGTCCGTGATGCCATCCAGCCATCTCATCCTCGGTCGTCCCCTTCTCCTCCTGCCCCCAATCCCTCCCAGCATCAGAGTCTTTTCCAATGAGTCAACTCTTCGCATGAGGTGGCCAAAGTACTGGAGTTTCAGCTTTAGCATCATTCCTTCCAAAGAAATCCCAGGGCTGCTCTCCTTCAGAATGGACTGGTTGGGTCTCCTTGCACCCCTATTACACAGGCAGGAAATAGCAGAGATGAAATTCACATCCCACTGGTCTGGCTTGATCATCTTAACTATAATAGGATACCACCTCCCAAATGAAGAAATATTCTACCCCTCAAATTAAGAATCAAATTAACTCCTTATTAATCAATACACATTTTTTCAGGAGGGGGAGAAGGAGCTCTCAAGAAAGTAGAGCAAAACACCCAGCTCCTTAAAGTCATGACTGAATTCTCTCCAAAGAATACAGTGCATGTGTGTGTAGTGGGGTGGAGGATAAATTTACCGTGAAGAAACCTAACAAACACTGCCAGTGAACAGCACCAACATCAACAATCACAGTGTCAATAGCATGCACTTTTGATATGAAGTCATGAAAATGGTACTTTACGTCTGTGACCTACCACCCAAAAATCTGCAACCCCAATCCAGTCATGAGGAAAACACCAGACAAACCCAAACTGAAGGACAGTCTATGAGGTACTTGACAAGTAACTGTCAAGATCATCAGAAACAAGGCAAGTCTGAGAGAATGTCACAGCCCAGCAGAAGCTCAGGAGACCTGACAACCAAATGTACTGCCATATCCTGGATGAGACCCTAGAACAGGAAAGGACACTAGGTAAAAAGTGAGTAAGTAGAGAGTTTAGTAACAATGGATCAACTTTGGCTCAAAAATATGATAAAATAAATAGGTCAATATGATCAGCAAACACTGGATATGGAGTACATGAGAATCCTGTGAGATTTTCTCAATGTTTCCATTAAACCTAAAAATATTCTAAAATAACATGTTTATAATTGTTTATGTCTCTAATGGGCTTCCCTGGTGGCTCAGTGGTAAAGAATCAGCTTCCCAGCGTTAGGAGACATGGATTCAATCCCTGGGTCAGGAAGATCCCCGGGAGAAGGAAATGGCAACCCACTCCCCACCCATTCTTGCCTGGAACAGCCCACGGAAAGAGGAGCCTAGTAGGCTACAGTCCATGGGGCTGAAAAGAGTTGGACATGACTTAGCGACTGATAACAGTGTCCCTAAAACTTGGAAGAAAAGTATATACAAGTCAAGAAATCCTCCAAAGTTCCAGTCCTCGGACTGGGGAACTGTGTTCAGGAGCAGAGGCTGGCCTGACTGCACAGCACTGCCTTATCAACAGGCACTCTAAGACCCATCCTGCTTCCACGCTGTTCTACTGACAGCTTCATTCTCTAGTCACTCATTCATAAAAGCTGGTAATTTAAGTCACTAGTCAGTCCTTTGACCCCACCCTTGAGTTAGCACACTGGCTATTTTTGAGCCAACTATCAACTGAACACATTTAAAAATGAAAACAAACACCCTTCCTTAAGGGACCTTTCCAATACAAAGCTAAAACTCAAAGATTAAAAAATTTTAAAGCAAAAGGAGTGTGGCCAAGAACAGGCTTTTTAAAAAGAAAGCGGACTGAAAATTCTTAACTCCCACTTGGGCCAGCTTTTGTACACAAGCCTCAGAGGAAGGGCAATAAGTTGCAAATGATTTCAACCAGCGCTACACTGATGGTTGTTGTTGTCGTTTAGCTGCTCAGTCATATCCGACTCTTTGTGACCCCATGCATCACAGCACGCCAGGCCTCCCTGTCCTTCACTATCTCTTGGAGTTTGCTCAAACTCACGTCCATTGAGTCGGTGATACCGTCGAACCATCTCATCCTCTGTCTCCCCTTCTCCTCATGCCCTAAATCTTTCTCATCATCAGGATCTTTTCCAGTGAATGAGTCAGCTCTTTGCATCTGGTGGCCAAAGTATCAGAGCTTCAGCTTCAGCATCAGCCCTTCCAATGGATATTCTGGATGGATTTCCTTTAGGATGGACTGGTTGGATCTCCTTGCAGTCCAAGGGACTCTCAAGAGTCTTCTCCAATACCACAGTTCAAAAGTTTCAGTTCTTCAGCACTCAGCCTTCTTTACGGTCCAACTCTCACATGCATATACGACTACTGGAAAAACTATAGCTTTGACTTAGATGCACCTTTGTTGGCACAGTTAATTTTATGCCTGACACTATATTCAACGCCTAATGAACCTTTGTTAACTACCCCCCAAAATTAACTAGTTGTCATTTACTGTCACATAGAGGATTTTGGTGGGAATTTATGAGAGAGAAGGGGGTCTAGAATGCTGAGTTAGAATGTACATTTCCAGTTGTGTTCATTATTTCTCACAATCACCTGAAACGTTTCTTTGCCACATCACAGCCAGTAAACTCTTTAGAAGCCCCAAACTAAACTGGGCAGGGTAAGATTTGAGAAAAAGAAGACAATAAAAGTTTATTCCTATAAGAAATAGTTCATGCAATTATCTCATGTTAAAATGCAGAGAAATATTTTAAGAAAAAAAAAAGTAAGTAACCAAGTGTCCCAACCAAACTACTCCATGCTTAGATTCAGCAGACAGTCTCAAATTCCTGACTTCTTGTACTTTATGCTGGAAAAATTCCATACGGCCTGTTTTTCTTTTCTTTCTCTTCTCTACTTCCTTTCTTCCTTCAACCTTCCTTCATTTTCTCCTTCTTCAAGCCCCAGGGCCCCACTCATCTTCTCTCTGTCTTTGTGACATTACAAATTAAAGCTGAAGACCAGGAAACCCAGGAGTGGAAATGCTGGCTGCTCTTAAGTGCTCTTCTGCACATCAGGCTCACGGCAGTCAGCAATGAACAATTCTGACATCTGCCTACAGTCCTGGGGCTTGGCTTCACAACTCCGAACAAACAGCTCCAATGAGCCAGTGGCAAACAGCGGCACTACAGAGGGAACCTCTTTATAAAGCCAGATCCTTGCCTGACAAAACCGGGCAGAGGGACAGGGAATGACTACCGTCTACAGCTAATGCTGATTCAGCAAAGGAACCAGCCTCCCAGTCCCCAGGCCTGTGCTTCTCCTTCCACAGGAAGGCGCCTTTCTTTCTCAGTGATGTTTGTACCAATGTTCTCGTCTCCTTTGTTACTGAGGACAAAGATAAGGAAACAAACATTTACAGGTCTAACAGCTATACACCTCCAGTAATTACCTTATTTCATGAAGTTGAGAATACCATCCCAATTCCACTGATGTTCAAATGTTAAAAAAAAAAAGCCCCAGACAACAGTTTTCAAACACTACTAGATGGAAATTACATCCTGATTTCAGAGATATTAAAAGGTGAAGAAGAAGGGGGAAAATCTTCAGCATCAATGAAATCCATGACATCATTGAGTCCTCAGGGGAAGACCGCAACATGTTAAACATCATCTCTGCCATTCAGGGATAAAATGGAAATCAGGCTCAAAGAGTTGATGATGGACATGTTAGTCACGGAGAGTAACAAGAACACGTGTGTGATCCCCGGTCTCTAATAACCTGAGAGAACAGGGATGTGCTTTCTGCCTTTTCCTATGGCCCTTCACCCTGATATCTTCCACACTTATCAAGGTGGGGCCAAAAATTAACCCTCCAACTGGGAGAAAACAGTGGCATCATGAAGTAAACCAATCACTGATGCCAGCATTCAAATCGTTTTTGAGAACAAAGTGTCAGCAGGCCCTGTAGTGATTCCGAGTAGACAGTGGAGAGACGAAGTGCCTACCTGGTGTCTAGTAAGAGGCAGAAACAATAAACAAGGTGATAGCAAGGACACAAAGTGGCAGACGGAGGTACGAGTGCTCTGGAGGGGCCACACTTAAGAATTCACATTTAACCTGGGCTGCACTGGGGGCTCAGGAGGTAAAGGATCCGCCTGCAGTGCAGGAGGGGCAGGTTTGATCCCTGGGTTGGGAAGATCCCCTGGAGGAGGGCATGGCAACCCACTCCAGTCTTCTTGCCTGGAGAATCCCCATGGACAGAGGAGCCTGGTGGGCAACAAAGGAGTCCATGGGGTCTCAAAGAGTCCGATTAGGCCAACTAACACTTTGCTTGCACTGCAAAGAGAGAGGATTCAGCCACCTCGCCAAACATTCACTTCTCACCCAGAGACCACACAGGCTTTCACTCTCTCTGAGCTTCATCTGTCCCAAGGAACCAGGTTCCACCCATTCAGGCTCTCGAATGGGCAGCTATCAGCTCTCCAAACTGCTGGATTTAATGATTCCTCTTCAAGAATCCCAAGAATCAGAGTCACTATTTATCACAGCCCTCTTTTGTTTTGAGTCATGTAAGAGGAAAAAGTATCAATAATCTTTGCTCCAAGACAGGTTTCTACAACCTTGTTTTCTATTTCTGCAGTGAAGATTAAAGGACCACTGATGCTCAAGAAACCCAAAGCCAGTTACCTGTGTGGGGAGCACTGGATTAATAACACCAGCCAGCGGGCGCCCCAGTCTCTGGTCTCTTTAATCTTGCTCAGTGGTGAACATTTGGGAAACGCTCCCTCGTCTCCCAGAGACATTATTTTCAGTTATAAGCTATAAGGATGTCCCCTCTGGTCATCAAATTTAATGTGATGATTATTAAAGGGAATTTGCTAATATTAATGCCCACTTCAACTTGAGGGACCAAGCTACAAATTTCTCCTCATTTTGGCTGGTGGCGAACAGGCCAAGGACGAAATCTGAATAAAGTTAAGGAGAAATCTACTGCTGTTCAATATTTTAATAGATCATGTACGACAGAGGTAGTGATGCATTATCTACCTGAAGATATGATTACACTCAAAGCTCTAATGAACTTTTACTATCCTGAGGCCTCTACATCATGGTGGGGTGGGGTTAGGGCAGGAGGAGGCACAATATATATCAACTTCTATAGACAATACTAATCAATAGCCTTAATTACAATGATAATAGTAGTATTTACTGAGCACTTACCAGTCAGGCATCTGTACTTTGTCATTTAACTTCAGTTTGAAGGCAGCTACTGTTTCCATCTACTTTACCTAAGACTGAGAGGCTCCAAGTCCTCCTCACCTTCACAGCCGGTGCTCTTCAAGTCTACACCACACAGAAGTGCAATGCAGAGACTGGACTCAGACCTCCCAGGCTAAAGCCCCAGGTCCCCCATTTTTTGGTTGTATGACCTAGGAAAACCAGCTAACCATTCTCACCCTCAGTTCTCTCATCTCTCAAATGGGGCCATCTAGGGATCAACACATGCGAGCTGTCTGGAGGATTCAATGGGACCCTGCACAGTGTCAAGTAGACCATGAAGCTAGTCACTGATCCTACTCAAGCCATTACCACTACCAAGGGCAATACTGCATCCCCAGTTGACTATACGTCAATAACTTACTACTCTTTTATTTTAGCCATTCATGTGATGACCAAATACCATCACTAATATATAAACCAGAGCATAAACCACACCCAAATTCCTTTCTCATTCCCATGGGGAAGTCTGAATTCATCACCAGGAAAGGCCCATTGTTGTAAACCAATTCAGAGAATAAATAAACCACTTTTTAGATATCCTCTGGGAGCAACAAAATCTCCGTTATAATCCGATGGATATAACTCATGTTTCAGAGTATACAACCTGTAGATTATGGTTAAAATGCATAAGGGGAATTCTCCATGTTTTAAATACGTGTGCGTGTTTAATTTGAAGGCAGCAATCTGCTCGGGTATAAGCAAAGCATGCTATCACTGACATCTTACATTTCAATTTTTTTACACCCAAACAACAAAATATTTAAACAGTTAACATCTGCTCAAAGACCTAAGAGATGGAAGACTTCAGAACGCATAGGCAGTGTGTTGACTATGGACAAAGTCAAGTTACACAGGGGCCAGATTTTTGAAAACCTGACCTATTGTGTCAGGAAAGAAGGGCCAAATGCCAGAGAATGTATGGAGGGAAAATTGGAACTGTAAACAGTCTGAGAAAATTTAAACCAACAGATGGCAACAGAAAAATAAAGACAAGGAAAATTTTAAAATTAACAATAAATCTCACATGTCCTTTAAAAAAAGACACCCCAAAGACATGTTCATAATAATTAATCATCATAAATTTTACGGATTCTTTAAAATAGTAAAATGGGGGTGAGTATAAAAAACAGTAGAAAGTCGTGGAAAAAAGAAAAAAAGATAGGATTTACTTAGATAAAAGCATTTAACTAAAATCGTCTTCTGTGCTCACAGAGCCATGAGGCCCTTGAGCAAAGGAAAGACCAAAGTGAGCCTCCAGGACTAAGCAGATACACGAAACTGGGTCATTACCCACTGCGGAGGATGTCACCCCTTCCGTGACCACCAGTTCACTCCACAAACATTATCTGGTGGGAACAACTTCAACATGCCATGAGAAAGCATCCGTTTGGCTACAATTGAATAATCAAAAAGGTATTTATTTCTGTACAGCAGGGAGAAACAGAGCACATGATTCACAGTTTCTTTTTTACAACCTAGCCAAACTTGGAATTAATTTTGATCCTTTCAGCTAAAAGGAAACTGGCAAAGAAGGGTGGGGTGGTGGTGATGGTGGCTGCCACAGCAAAGACAAGTAGACCACATCCAGAGAGTTGAACCTGGACCCCTGTCAATTTGCAGGTTAAAGTCCTGTGCTGGGAATACCAGCTTGTTGTTTTAATCAGTGACTGTGTGCCCCTCTCCCTAGAATAATACTTGGGTAGCTTCTGATTGAAAGGGACATGAATATAAGTGGATAAGGGGAATTAACTGACTTAAATTGGAACCTGAATATACGAGCTTTCAGGTACGGCTGGCTCAAGAGGCTGCAGATTTCCTTTGTAATTTTCAGGCAAGGAGCTGACCTCAGAAAGCCAAAACTGAAACACACTCTCTTCTGGATAATAAACACATGAAAAGAAGATAAACTCTCTGTTTGTAAGGAGTCCATCCAGCCAACTAAAGTGAGACACTTATCAGTCTCGCCTGGGATATACAACCAGAACAAAATACATTTAATATGAATAAAGTAGTCCCAAGAATCCAAAACTGTTACAAATACCTGCCTAATCTCTGTCTCAAGCAGATTATCTATGCAATAGAATCATTTTAGCTCCTTGCTGCTAAGTCACTTCAGTCGTGTCCAACTCTGAGCGACCCCATAGACAGCAGCCCACCAGGCTCCCCCGTCCCTGGGACTCTCCAGGCAAGAACACTGGAGTGGGTTGCCATTTCCTTCTCCAATGCAGGAAAGTGAAAAGTGAACGTGAAGTCGCTCAGTCGTGTCTGACTCCTAGCAACCCCATGGACTGCAGCCTACCAGGCGCCTCCTGATAATGTTGTAGCAAAGGCTGGAACATGTCTCAACTGCCTCTCAAGTACCACTGGGCTAGTTAAGTGGCCCACACTTGTTCTGAATCATGTGATGGACAGCCAGACTAGAACTGCGTAGAGGGTGGGATGGAGAGGGGACCTAGGGAACGGACCTAGGGAGACTGGACCACAAGAGACAGATCTTGAGATGCTGCCAACAGTGATGCCCACTCAACCCCCCCCTCCTTTCCTCCACTAGTTTCTTGTGCCATTCTCAACTCAACACCTTTCTTTCAATATGCTATTTAATGAATGAATGGTAAGCTGTGGGCTGGGAGAAGAAAACAGAGAGAAAAGTGTTTCATGGAGAAAAGAGTTAAAGAGAATGTTTAAAACACATCTGAGATCTGAACGCAAATTCCTGAATTCATTGGTGGGAAGGGCCAAGATCTGCGAGAAACATGGCGTGTGCCCACAGGAGGTCACTAACGGGAGGCTCAAGGCTGAGTGAAGCCAGAAAGTCTCAAGGGCTGAGGACAGGGTTAGGGCTCAGCATCCCTGTTCTTGGGGCCCCTTCTGGTGACAGTGTACCAACTGTAAGGCTACAGATCCTATCAGTCTGGCCCCGCAAAGCTCTGTGCCATGAGGCCACAGCAACCCAAGCAGAAGATGAGCTTTAATGACTGAGGCGCTCCAGCCTCTAGAACTCAGGATCCCGCTTATTATTCATGAAGATGCATTTAAATATGTACTTTCCTGCTTTCTTCTTCTCTTAAAGCTCTGCAAATCATTAACTAAATCCAAAAAATGGGATAAGATTAAAATAAATTCAGTAATAACTACCCCTGAATACGGGAGAACGCCTTAACATCACAGCTAGCACACAGACCTGCAGTTTGTAGAATGACCGCTGAATACAGATACATTTATTATGAATCAAGCTGTCCTGAGAACCTGAGACTGTTACCAATACCTGCCCAATCTCTGCCTCAAGCAGATTATCTATGCAACAGGACTGTTTTAGTTACTCCAGCTACTTTATGATGTGGAATCAAAGGTTGGAACAGGTCTCAAAGAACTCTTTATAATAGGAAATCATCTCCAATCTCTGTGGGAGCAAACCTGAATTACAAATCTAAGAAACAAGACATTCTAAGCATCCCACGTAAATGCTGACTTTGTTCATCCCACCCACTAAAAAATGTTGGTTTCCGGCTCCTCAGAGCCACCCCCAAAGCTAGAGATCTAAGAGCTTAGGATTAATTGTATAAATACATGCATGTAAGTAAAATCAAATAACAAAAATCCCATCACATCATACTCGTTTTCCCTGTTTCAAGGTTAATTTACAACAACTGATTGGACTTGACTGGACTGTTATTTTAAACTGATGACCCATGACTTATCTTAACACAGTAAGAGGAAAAAAGAGGTGGTGATTTATAATTCATCTCAACCAAGAATTCCTTTGGTAATATACGACAGATCAAAAGATCAGATTTTACCTGATCTGCATCTTATTGATATACAGAGACTTAACAAATCAATCATTATACCTATTTATGGAAGAGATGAAAGACTTATTTGGACATACTTTCCTACATAAAATAATGAAATCACAACATGAATAACTGAATTCCAGGAAAAGAACTACAAAAAAAAAAAAAAATCAGAGAAGCCAAAGTAGTTTAGAGATGGAAGGCGTTCAGAGGCTAAGAAGTTGTCTCAGTGAAGGAAACTGTGAAATCAATGGCAAAGTAAGCAGCTATAAGGGGCCAGTACTCCAGATGCATTTAGTCACTTGTACATGTAAACATATAGGGCCTCCTAGGTGGTGCTAGTGGTAAAGAACTTGCCTGCCAATGCAGGAGACAGAACAGACATGGATTCAACACCTGGACTGGGAAGACCCCCCCTGAGGAGGGCATGGCAACCCACTCCAGTATTCTTGCCTGGAGAACCCCATGGACAGAGGAGCCCGGCAGGATACAGTTCATAGGGTCCCCAAGAGTTGGACATTACTGAGGTGACTTAGCATGCATGCACATGTATCGACACTATATATTCATCACTTTAGAAGAAATATTTGATCCAGAGTCTAACCATGAAGGTCAGTAACATATCAGCAGCAATTCTGTTCTCCACAACAGTTCTTATTCTAACTCCTGAAGCTGAAACAAACTCAATGTTGATGTTTTCAGAAAAATAGCTTCTGGCCTGAGTTTTGCCATCAAGTGTGATTTTAAACCAAACCACTGGACAAAAGCACCTTTTATTCAACTGCAAGTTCATGATAAATAAGGTCTTAGGATAGCTGTGAAGACAAGCTAGCTCTCACATGGACCCTGGGCTTGTGACAAAAATAATGCAAGAAGAAACCAGCAACTTGTTGGGCTGCAGCCAGCGGGTCTACAAGCTTTGTGCCTGTGCCGTTTAAAGGCCAAAGAAGAACCTGGGGTCAACAACAGAGACATCCACAGTTAAACGGATGTGGGAGCTTACAGGTGTGAAGCAAGGTCCTGGAGCGACACCCTACCTCAAGCAATACACGGAGGGCAGGAGTGTGAAGGGGAGGGTGGATTACCAGTAATAAAGGAACTGACATTGACTTCAGGTGGGCAAATTAGCTACCATGGAAACCAGTGGAGGCGCACACAGCACACAACCCCTTTGATAAGAACAGTCCACAGCTGGGGCCTGGGGCAAGTACCTAGGAAGACCAGTCACATGCCTAAGTACAGGTGAAGCAAGCACTGGTCAGGCAGGGGATGGACAGAAGGCAAGAGAACAGCCATAGTGAGTGGCCTGACCATACGCATCCTACTAGCCCACCACGCAGCAGTCCATCCCCAAACCTCAGTGGATAAAGACTTATTCGATCCATGGAAAAACACTCAGTCCTCAGGCTTCCTGCACTTTAGGTGTGAGCTAGGGCGAGGGCAGTCATCCTCCACCCCTGCCACCCAGGACAGAACCCACCAAGTGATCGCACGTCTACCCCACAGAGCTCAGGTGTAGCCTGTGAACTCTTCACACTCAGGTGAACACCATCCATTGGAGTAAACCCAGCAGATAAACACCCAATGGCCACAGAGACCCTGATAGCAACAGGGAAGAGCTGCTCAAAGCGAAGCTCTGAATAACCTGATGAACAGGATCTTAACCAAGGTAGCACACACCAGCTGTGGAAATGCACTCTTCACACAAAATTCACTCCCCCAGATTAGAGGACTATGTTTTACATGTCATCTTTACCTCTTCTCATTTGAAAGAGAAACCTAAAATTAACACCCACTCTTCTGAAACAAAGCATATCCAAAGTAATCTGTTATCACTATCTGTGAATAATCCTCCATGACCATAATCTAGACACCTGTGATTTCTAAACTCTCTGCACTTTTTAAATAAAACACTCCTTCAGATATAGATTGATTTTCTGATACATCAGGCCATGAAAAGATAAAACTCTTTCCTATAAAAAGGACTGAGTGCAAGGGACTGAGAAGCCACCTGAAGAAGAAATGTGGTATTAATTTTTGTCCTCTTGATGGACCCAGTAACATTTTATGCATAGCTACTGAAGCAATAATAACACTGAAGTTACCCATTTAGGTGTTGATTTCCCCAACTAGTTTAAGGTTCTGTAAGAGCAGAAAGTATGTCTTAATCATCTTTTTGTATTTTAAGAAACCAGAGACGGCAGGGCTTGAGGCATATGTTCATTAAATTGAATGTAGTGCAAAAGAAATGTAAGATGGACACAGCACCCAAACAGCAACAATAAGAAAGTCACGTGCATAACACAGCAGTATCAGTGATTAAGGCCCGAAGTGAGGATCTGTCACCAAAGGTGATAAGTGACTCTTGGCAAGAAGAAATTTCCTCCAGAAAAGGAGCAGCAAACAATGGCCAGGGGCAAAGGTCAGATCTCTGTGTGTCTAAATCAAGTCCTTTTGGAACACAGCCTTGATCGCTGGTTGAGGCACTGCCTCTGGCTGCTTCACGAGGCAGAGCTGAGTAGCTGCGGCAGGGGCTATATACCCAACAAAGTCCAAAGTATTCATCATGTTGGCGTTATAGGAAAAGTCTGTGACCTTGGTCTAGAACAACCTGCAGTAAGAACTCAGAAGGAAAAAAACAATTGTTTTTATTCTCAACAACATTACACTGGTCACTGAATTAAGCATTTCTTTCAATTTACGAACCTAAGCAAAACCACAGTACTATTAGCAGTACCTACTTGAGAATATATCATCAGAAACCATTCACATGACAGCTGCTGCAGGAATCTCAAAATGTCATGTGCATTCATGACAACTTCTACATTAACATAGTTGTCAGACTTCCTATGAGATCTGGAAAGTACCAGGCTCGTTGAAATGACCTGGAGTCTTGATCCCTTCCCTTGTGACTCAGTTGGTAAAGAATCCTCCTGCAATGCAAGAGACCTGAATTTGATCCCTGGGTTGGGAAAATCCTCTGGAGAAGGGAAAGGCTACCCACTCCAGTACTCTGGCCTGGAGAATTCCATGGACTATAGTCCATGGAGTTGCAAAGAGTCGGACACGACTGAGCAACTTTCACTTCACATGAGATCTTATTAGGTGATATATTTCTGAAAACAGTTCATGTATTACCAAATCACAAACTGTAATACTTTGATTGTCGCAGTACAAGCAGTGCCCTCTGAAACACTACATACTCCGATTTCTGCAGTTAAAAATATTGATTATGAAAAAAAATAAAAAATAAAAATATTGATTATGAATGTAAGTGGCATGAAATGTGAATCCCAGCCTTGATACTAAGATTGTACCCTCTCATGCTGAAAACTAAAGAGTTGGAACCATGGGAATAAATAGCTATTAAACTGGGAAAGGGAAGAAGTTGGCCAACAAGCCAATTCTTAAGACACAAGAAGTAAGCAGCAGGAGTCTCTCAAACTGGGAGCTATTGTCTTCAGTTGCTTTGATTATTGCTACAGATCTTTAGGGCTTCTCTTGTAACTCAGTTGGTAAAGAATCTGCCTGCAATGCAGGAGACCTGGGTTTGATTCATGGATCAGGAAGATCCCCTGGAGAAGGAAACGGCAACCCACTCCAATATTCTTGCCAGGAGAATCCCATGGACAGAGGAGCCTGGCAGGCTACAGTCCATGGGGCCACAACAATCGGACATGACTGAGCGACTAAACCAGTACAGATCTTTATTTTTCTCAGACAGACCCGCTTGTTGGTACTCTTCCGCACACCAGGCACCATCTTCAAGAAACAAGTACAACAGCGCAGACAGTGTCCTTGGGGGAATCAACAGCCTACATTCAAGACTTTAACAGGCCTCCACTGGGTAATAAGGTACAGCCATCGTGGGCATGAATGCCTGCCTAAAACGCTAATTCTTGTCATAGATGGAAGTAGCTTTACAGCCCATCAAGTCAATAAATCGGCCTTTTTAAGAAGTTTCAAAGAACAAATTGACTTTAACAACTCCATAGGAACCACTATGATATCGTTGGGTCCAGCACATCAAAATGAAAGGCTTCTAATAAGGAATGATGGTTAAGCTCCAGAACAGGCAAAGGCAGACATTTACAGTCCATGGGGTCATTATGTGCCCCCCAGAAGCATCTAATAAAAGCAGATCCCAGTGACTTGGTTACTGTCCACACAGTTCTGTGTTCACAGGGACCTTTTACTCCACAGATCACTGCAGATGAAAACAGTAATGATACCACTAGGAACCTCCACCATTTCAAACGCCTAGGAGGTAACTGATCCACTGAAACTAAACACAGAGAAGTTTTCTCAAACTGAGAAAATGTTTTGAGCAGACCAAATCAGGTCCGCTCAGAAAAAAGGCAGAAAAGGGAGTAACAGCATGAATTCAATATTCCTTGTACAGAGTTTTTCTCGTTGCTAGTTTCTTTCCAAAGTCATTTACCTTAACTTTCATCATCAAGAGCAAACGTAAGGAATATAAATAGAGAACAACCTAGTGGTTACTATGGGGAGAGAAAAGGAGGGAGAAGCAAGACAGGGGTGGGGAGCACATCAGAGTACCTACTATTTACCCCTCAGGGAAATATGTTAAAAGCTGAAACTGTACTTTGCTTAGAAAAGCCAGCAGTGAGACATGATGGAACATCACCACGGTGGTAACTCAGGAAGAACTCAGCACATCTTTCTTCCCTGTCATTTAAGCACAGGTACAGTGTGTGCAACTTCTATTCCCAGTGGGACATTTCAGAGACAACATGCTAATTTTCCTCAGATTTAGCATATTCTAAATTGACATAATAAGACAGAGAATAATTACTTTAAAATATATTATAATTCCAAAACTTGATAGGCAGATGTCATTCCTTATGTTTAAATAAAAATCATTAGATACAAATACAAAAAGAGAAGGACCATGCAAGGAAACGCAGCCCTTTTCTCCAAAAATCATACTCCTGCCTGTTCCTAACATTCCCTCGATGGGGCGCGTTCCTTTCCTCTTTACCAGAGCTCCCCTACCTTGACTCTCCAATCACCCTTGAATTCCTACAATTATGACAAACCCAAATGGTCATTTTACAGTTTTTCTTAAAGCTCTCCAAAGAGAAAGGACAGTAACTAATGACTAGCGGATAACAAAACCGTTTCTAAGGCTCAGCTATCAGGTCAGCCCACAGCCAAACATTGTACAAAACTAAGTGTGGTTGTATTATGCCTTCCTGGTCACCAGGTGAGCTCAAGCCACCGGCTGTGTTCCCTTCTCATGTTAGAAGCTGGAAACGAGACAGAAGAAAAAGAACAAAATGAAATTTCCAGAAGCTAAAATAAAGTAACAACTGCCCAAGGCAAATTTTCCTCTTTTAATTTCTGAGCAACCAAGATGATGAGAGCATCTGACACCACCTACTCCACCTCCCTCAGATAACCGGGGAAAAGCATGCTTTCTGAAATTCCACAGTGGAAGGGAAGAAAAGGCTAGAGGCACATACGATTTGGGAATCTATATAGGACATCCATTTAAGGTGGCATTTATTTATAAATCTAACTACTGGCTGTCACTGTCAGTTTAGAGAGGGGCCTACAGGAAAAGGGGAATGGGTAGCTACAATGAGGGGAAAGGGGGGGCTCCCACCAGGCCAAGGGAAGTACAGAAATCAAAGGAAGAGAAGGGGTGAGATGAAGTTGAGTTCATTTCCAGTGAATGCTCGTGTGTGTGTGTGTCTGTGTGTGTAGGGGTGAGATGAGGTTGAGTTCATTTCCAGTGAACGCTCGTGTGCATGTGTGTGTGTGTGTGTGAAGGGGTGACATGAGGTTGAGTTCATTTTCAGTGAACGTGTGTGTGTGTGTTTGTATAGGGGTGAGATGAGGTTGAGTTCATTTCCAGTGAACGCTCATGCATGTGTGTGTGTGTGTGTAGGGGTGAGATGAGGTTGAGTTCATTTCCAGTGAATGCTCGTGTGTGTGTGTCTGTGTGTGTAGGGGTGAGATGAGGTTGAGTTCATTTCCACTGAACGCTCGTGTGCGTGTGTGTGAAGGGGTGACATGAGGTTGAGTTCATTTTCAGTGAACGTGTGTGTGTGTGTTTGTACAGGGGTGAGATGAGGTTGAGTTCATTTCCAGTGAACGATCATGCGTGTGTGTGTGTATAGGGGTGAGATGAGGTTGAGTTCATTTCCAGTGAACGCTCGTGTGCGTGTGTGAAGGGGTGAGATGAGGTTGAGTTCATTTCCAGTGAATGCTCGTGTGTGTGTGTATCTGTGTTTGTAGGGGTGAGATGAGGTGGAGTTCATTTCCAGTGAACGCTCATGTGTGTGTGAAGGGGTGAGATGAGGTTGAGTTCATTTCCAGTGAACGCTCATGTGTGTGTGAAGGGGTGAGATGAGGTTGAGTTCATTTCCAGTGAATGCTCGTGTGCGTGTGTGTGTGTGTATGTGTGTGAAGGGGTGACATGAGGTTGAGTTCATTTTCAGTGAACGTGTGTGTGTGTGTTTGTATAGGGGTGAGATGAGGTTGAGTTCATTTCCAGTGAACGTTCGTGTGTGTGTGTGTGTGAAGCGGTGAGATGAGGTTGAGTTCATTTCCAGTGAACGCTCGTGTGTGTGTGTGTGTAAAACAGTCTGTTCATTAGGATATTATCACAACACTACATATGTGTTCACTCCTGTTTATATGACTTCTAATGAATTCTTTATTGCTGTCTGTGTATATGTTGATATAAACATGCTGCTGTATTCTAAGGGTTATCAGTATGAGGGTGAGCAGGTTTCTGATATGATAGGTAATGTTTTATATTTCCCACTGTATCTTGTCCCTGAAGAACATCTGTTGTTCAAGAGGGCGCTATCAACTGAAGCCAGGTCTACCTCAAAATAGAGCAAGACTGACACAAATTATAAAGCTAATTTAACACCCCCAAATCTGCTTTTACCAGAAATATGCAGCTAATGAAGATCTAAGGATTTGGGAAAGACTTTAATTAGCTTGAATTATCTGGATAATTACATTGATTTTTGCTAAAGTAAATTCATTCCTAATTGGTAAAGCTAATTATATAAATATATATCTTCTACAATTTTCTAGATTATTCAACCCAAAGGGTTTCTCATTTAAATTTCTGAGGTAAGTGGTAAATTTTGCACTTCATTTTACACTTGTATAAACAAACCCCTGGTGTGGATATGACCTAAAAAAGCATGTGTATCTCCTGAATTGTCCTCTGTCTAATTACATCATTCTGCAAACCAAATACAGCAGAGGTTAATGTGCAGAACCTATACTTAATTCATAAATGTGGCCTGGAAAAATGGTTTGCAGTTGCCTGTTAGAAGCACAGCCCTGAAAATTTCCATCACAGTTTTGCATGTAATTAGCCTCTTTTTTTTTCCCCTCTGCTATTTATAAATGCATAAATATACCTGCACTCTACGTAACAATGACAGACAGTGACAACATGTTGATATACGGTGCCACTTCCTAGTTGGAAATGAATATTTCATTAGCTGAGTTATCACTGCTGGGTTACGACCTTCAACTCTCTAATTTTAAATTCATCCGTTTTCAGACTATTAAGCTGTTCTTGAGCACACCACAGAAATTACAGATGGATAGGTAAATTTTCAAGATAATTTTTAATTCCAAGAAAAGGTCAAGGATATGCATACTAAAATTCTTGAAAAGAATTGTATCTCATAATGAGAGCAAATGGGTCATTTTGGTTGTTAATGGTATTTGCTTCTACATGTATAAAAGGGGGGGGGGGCAGAAGAAACAGATCATGATCACCGGATGATACTATCAAGCTTCTAATTTCCCAGTACCATACACAAGAAACTTAAAAATGATTAACTATGAAGATCAACAAACTTACACCTGTTTTGTGCCTCATAAAAGCTAACGATAAAACACAGATGGCAGCTTGTAAGTCTGCCTCAGTTTCTCTATTTACGGTACCCTTTCCAGGAATAACCTATGATACCTTTTACACACACACACACACACACACACGCACACACACACACACACAGACATATTTCTGAGGTTAAAAATATGCCTTTGCAAAATCAAAAACATTTATCTATGACGATACACATTTGGAAAACTATTAGTTAGAGAATAGCTATTTCTTGCCTGTAAAATCCCATGGACGGAGACGCCTGGTGGGCTGCAGTCCATGAGGTTGCTAGGAGTCAGACACAACTGAGCGACTTCACTTTCACTTTTCACTTTCCTGCATTGGAGAAGGAAATGGCAACCCACTCCAGTGTTCTTGCCTGGAGAATCCCAGGGACGGGGGAGCCTAGTGGGCTGCCATCTATGGGGTCGCACAGAGTCGGACATGATTGAAGCAACTTAGCAGCAGCAGAAGCAGCTACTTCTTGACCAATAAACACCACCCCTACCATCACCCCAACTATCATGTAGCTTTGCCGTGCAGGTCAAGTGCTCAGTAAAGGAGGCAGACTCCTGTGAGTCAAGCCCAGTGGCACCAACTAAGGCTTCTCCTCAAAATTTCTGAAACAGTCTGTGCTTCACCCAACACTCCAATCTCACTATGCATGTTTCACCATCTCTAGCTTTCTCTTTTGAGGTCTCTCTCCCATTAATGGCTCCTTAAAAATCAGTATTTCTCAAAGGGAATGTTCCTCTATAAATTACCCTTCAATGATTTCAACTAACCCAAGTCTTCATCACACCCCAAACCTCAGGCTCAAATAGCCAATGGCCTGCTGGACTTTTCCAATAGTACACCCTGCTAGCACCCCCAAATTAACCCAGTCAATCTCCTGCACAGATTCAGTTCTTGGTTCTCCATTTCAAATTTCCAGACACAGCACAAAAGTCTCCCGACAAGAAGGCTCCTGGTTGGAAATCCAAGCTCGTGGACCTCGACTGCCTGCCCTCAAATTCACTCCAGGGCTTGGGGCATGGCTGCGTCTCTCCAGTGTGAACCTGGCCAGCTCTGATCTCCACATCTTTCTCACACTTCGTCTGCTGCATCAAATACGCTGCAAACAGGTCCTATCCCACTGAAAACAATCTCATTCTCAAACGCCAACACACTTCATCCAATATTTCTCAGCCAGGTGACCTCTAGTTATTACCTGTGATTGAGGACAAGAATCACCCTCCTACCCACAAATTTTCTTTGTCCACCATCTAATACCTTAGCACAATTTCTAGCTCAGTTCCAAACTGCCACGAGCCAGCACGGGAGATCCCACCCATGACAAGGTCATGCGGAAGAGTCCTGATAAGCAAGGCCTCAGGACTCGACAGACCCCCGGGCCTGCTTGAGCATCTACCCCAAACCAGAATCTGTCTTATTATTTTATGTCTTTCACCAGCTCTTCTGACATTAGCAGGGGGCTGTCCCTGACCAAAGAGTTAACTTAGGGCTCTAGTTGATAAATCTCCTGGGCATGAAAGGAGTGTTTCAAACCCTCTGTTAGCATTCTAGCTTACTCGGCAGGTTTATCCAGACTCTTGCAACATTGTTGAGCCTATGCTTGCTGCCAAGTTCTCACATCCCTTATCCATTGTATTCCTGGGAGTGCATATAGTTAAGGTATAGAAATAACAAGCAGTAGCTTTAGCGTTAGCAACATTAGACGTTGAGTTAATTTAATAAGTTCTTTCTTCGCTGTAACCCACTGAATCTTTGCTCCATAAAAATGTAACTCTGTACTTTAAGGGTGACGCAGGCTAGGAATTTAAGAAGAAGCACTTTAAAGGAAGATGATTGTTCTGGCTGACCAACATTTATCAAAAAGAGCTCATGGAATATCAACAGGCCTCCGGGACAGCAGATGTACAAAAAATAAGCCTCTTACAAGAAGGAACCTGATATTGATAAAAGTTATTACTGATGGAATGTTCACTTGACTTTGCATTTTTCACCTTGCTGTATGTATAACTCAGGGTATAAAAGCCCCGAGGAAAATAAAGTAAATGGGCCTCGCTCACTGAAGCTTGGTCACCCCATGCCGTTCTTCCCTTATCTCTTTCTGTATCTTTCTTCATTCGCCAATGTCATCCATTCTGAGGATATCCCTGGACTCTGCTGAGGGTGGACCCTGGCACCAAACTCCATATACACTTTCATATTACTGCACTTATCACATAACAGCATGTGAACTGTCCTCTGTGTCTCCCACCCGAACTACAGTGAACACCCATTAAGTCCTTGAGGATCCAGGACAGTGGTTAGCACAAAGTGGATGATATATATATATATCTTTTTTTTTTAAGTGAATTACAAAATGATACAAACAACGACACTCATGTAATGGTTACCCTAGGAAGAAACGGCACATCCTGGATATAACCTTGAGCTGAAATATCATACTGGCAAGCAAGAGCTCTGTGATGACCCAGGTCAACTAGGTTACATCTTCTTCTTAAAAATTCTCTTTGATCCTTGTCCCTCTAGACCACCCTACCTCAATTACCACCACTGCTTTCTCTATTCCTTAACACCTCACAGTTTCTGGCTCACCCTACACTCTTGTTTCACTACACACCACACTCTTCCTCTAAATCAATGTGTGGTGACATCATCTGTCTCATGTCTATCTTCCATCCCACCTGAGTGGGAAGGCAGGGTTCACTGGCCTAGCTGATGGTTCACACTCAATTTATTGACTGATTTAACACATGATTCAACTGGTGCATAAAGCACTGTAATCATCTATCATTGAATTAGCACTGATAGTTTTGTCAAATTAGCCTAGTGATAGTTTGGAAAATAAACAATGCCTGACTTAGCAAATGCAAAACAAGTTTTAGGGACTTCCCCGGAGGCCCAGTGGCTAAGACTCTGTGCTCCCAGAGCAGGGGGCCTAGGTTTGATCCTTGGTCAGGGAACTAGACCCCATGTGCCACAACTAAAGCTCCCATGTACCGCAGACAAGACCTGGCACAGCCAAGTAAATAACAATATTTACAAAAATGTTTCAATGAAAGCGAAAGAAAGATGGAAGCATGAAGGACCTTGCTCCTTGCTGTACAAATCCTAAAAAGTCATGCTGGAATGGATGTTTCCCTTTTAACATAGCACTTCTACAAATTACCTACAAAGATGTAAGCATCTTTGCTCACAACGGGAATTATATTCACTCAGGGGCACCACTGGTCAACTGCTGATAAGCAGAAGCCCTGACAGATTTAAATCACATTTATTAAGAAAAATGGGAAGAAGAGTTATTAAAAAATTCAGTTAATCAAAGTAATCAACACTCCTCACAATTCAGTTGAAAATCAACTCTTTGCATATATTTATAACTAAATCTTGTTACCATGCTGGTAAAAAGCCTATCATCATGACAGACAAAATTTTCTTCAGTGAAGGGACCAAAACAGGAGAAGAAATGACATGTGTCCCAAATCTGTTGTTCCACGGAGAACAGTCCTCATCAGTCTCCAGAAAATACAACGGACTTGAAACAATGATCTTTCAAAGGACAGTCCTCAAACTGAAGTTACAAGGGTTTTTTTTTTTTTCCTATCATTTATGCCTAGAAAAACACAACACTTTGAATGCTCATAAAGCCAGTCATCCTTCAATGGTTTAACTGAAATGCACACACAAGTAAACCAATTTTATAGGAACCACTATGCAGGTTCCATTTCACTGGCTCTTTCACTCCTAAAGGTTTATGAACTTTTTAAGTGGAGGTAGAAGGAAATCAATGATGAATTTCCCAGTATGTAACAGCAACAGCATCCTTCTCCCTACAGAGGTCATCACAGAACCTTTTCTATCCAAATCCTTTTAATATCTACATGTTCCCTCAACTTTTTGGCAGACACTCTGAAGTCAGCTAAAATTAACTAACTAGAGACCCACGTTAGACACTCTAAGAGCTATATAATAACAAAAATCCCTCTCCATTCCTTCTGGAGGCACGTTCTGGGACAGCTCTGAGCTAATCAATGTTTTCGTTAACATTAACTCATAGTATCACACCGTTAAGTAGATCGCTTTCTAAAACAAAGAGGATGGACAGAGATGCATTTTAATTTCACAGATCTTTTATCTTCATATTGAAAGCTAATTTGCAGGAGTGACTTAAGAATTAAGTTTTACAAATAGTGAATGAACTGAAAACAGATTCTTAGATGCTGGATGCAAATTCAACTATCTCCCTAGACCACACAGATAATGGAAAATGCCCAGTGAAAGAAATGGCTGAGCAGCAGGGTGGGACTAGAAAGAAGCACTATAGCCGTGCAGGAATGAGGGCTCCATGTGGCCAGAATGTCTCACTTTTACAGTTCCATTTAGAATGTGTGCACTGTGATTTTCATTGAAGGAAGACATTAATAGTGGCCTTTTAAATGAAAATCCCCAATTTTTAAAAGTTGGAAAACTAGGAATACCCTGGCAGTCCAGTAGTTAGGACTCTGTGCTTCCACAGCAAGGGCCACAGACAATCCCCAGTTGGGGAACTAAGATTCCATATGCCACACAGTGGGGGGAAAAAAAAATTTTTTTTTTTTTTTAATTTTAAATAAAAAGTAGAAACTAGTTTAAAGACAGACACACAATTTGTAGACCAAATTAAGCAGAATCTAGTTTGGCTCTGACTTGTGTCACACAGGACACTCACGACAGCTTCCATGGAACACTCCCAAAGTTTTCACATAGTGCCTAAATGTCTGCCTGTCTCCTACTCAATATTCTATCTTCCAGTTTTACTTTACAAAAAGGTCCTTCCTGCAAAATGACAAAGGAAAGTCTGACTGTCATCACCTAGCTGCTGCTAAGTCACTTCAGTCGTGTCCGACTCTGTGCGACCCCATAGACGGCAGCCCACCAGGCTCCCCCGTCCCTGGGATTCTCCAGGCAAGAACACTGGAGTGGGTTGCCATTTCCTTCTCCAATGCATGAAAGTGAAACATGAAAGTGAAGTCGCTCAGTCGTGTCCGACTCTTCGCGACCCCATGGACTGCAGCCCACCAGGCTCCTCCGTCCATGGGATTTTCCAGGCAAGAGTACTGGAGTGGGATGCCATTGCCTTCTCTGGTGTCACATGAACTGATCGCAAATCAAAAAAACTAATTGTTTTGAAGTGTCTTTTCATTCTATGCAACAATAACAAACCATTTATTGATCAGATTAGTGATGTGCAACGTAAAGTGGACTTTATACAACTGGTGATGACCACCTCAGTGGCTGGACCAAGAAGCAGCTCCAAAGCACTTCAGTTCAGCTCAGTTCAGTCGCTCAGTCATGTCCGACTCTTTGCAACCCCATGGACTGCAGCACACCAGGGCTCCCTGTCCATCACCATCTCCCGGAGACCACCCAAACCCATGTCCACCGAGTCAGTGATGCCATCTAGCCACCTCATCCTCTGTCGTCCCCTTCTCCTCCTGCCCTCAATCTTTCCCAGCATCAGGGTCTTTTCCAGTGAGTCAACTCTTTGTATCAGGTGGCCAAAGTACTGGAGTTTCAGCTTCATCATCAATCCTTCCAATGAACACCCAGGACTCATTTCCTTTAGGATAGACTGGTTGGCTCTCCTTGCAGTCCAAGGGACTCTCAAGGGTCTTCAACACCACAGTTTAAAAGCATTACCTAGAGCTACTGATTAAATGACTCATTTCTAGTAAATTCTCATGACATGATTATACTTTATACAATAATCCTGACTTTGTCTTTTTCAGAGAAATGCAACCTTGGTTTCATATGTGACTTCCTTATCTGGTAATGAAGTTTTGTGGTCATGAAGTTGTTGTGTCAACTCTTCTTATTATCTTCTTAGCCTAGGATTCCCCAGAAACAGACCCTGAAGACAAGACTCAAGTAGCAGTACTTCACTTGAGAGGTGACCCAGGAAACAACCGGGAGACAGGGAGTATTATTCAAATCTGCTCGATCAATGGCTGAAAGCCACTGGCTCCAGGGCATGGATTTCCCCAGCCCTCCCCAAATGCCATGTGCAGGTTCCTATGGCCCTGGAGAACCCTCAAGCAAAGACCTGCAGGTGCCAGCAGGTAAAATGCACGCCAGCATGCAAAAAAAGGAAAGCAAACAAAACAAAAAACGGGGGTCTGGAAAAGAGAAGAGGAAATATGAACAGAATGCAACAGCATCTATGCTACTTCAACTTCTTGGCATACTCTACTCATTATGACAAAGGCTTACATAAGAAAAGTTCAGAAATCAATCTTCCTAAAGCTAGTAG
Source organism: Capra hircus (assembly GCF_001704415.2). NCBI lineage: Eukaryota > Metazoa > Chordata > Mammalia > Artiodactyla > Bovidae > Capra > Capra hircus. The sequence continues at coordinate 39,556,237 of NC_030829.1, forward strand.
GTTTGACTGGATGGGTCCTCTCTGAGCTGGCTCATGTCTCCCTTCCTGCAAACGCCTTCTACATAATGTACATCACTCAACTCCCCCTGTCAGCATCTCCACTGCCTGGAGGACTTAAAAAAGGCTCATCCCTGGGAGATAGTTTAGTCTTCTCTCTCTATGGACAAGTCACCCGGGACATATAGTGACAAGCACCAGGTCTTCACCTCCCAACACTGGCATGTGTAATTAGGTAGGCAATTAGGGACAATCACACTCTTTTGCCCAATTACTGCCTCTCCTAACACTTAAAATTAGACCAGTACTATGTCCTCCATTTTTGTTTCTCCGAGGATTCATCAGATGTTCCCCCAGTCTGCTTAGCTTCAAGCACTCCCATGAGAATGTAGAACTCTGTGCAGTTTCTTAATGGATCTTCATCTAAGGCCAAGAGAAGGCTACCTCAAAATAGCAACGCAAGTGACGACAAGTGTACAGGAAAATTTAAGATCAACTAAGGCTCTGCACACTTCTATCTTTTTGAGTGTGTGTGTATGTAAGTAAATCTTCTTGAAATAAATATAAATACTGCCCACCCTTAATGATTTCTCAGATTCCTTAGGATTCATTCTGTGTAATACATCCTAGAAGATTTTGTAGAATCTGGCTCCTGCCTGTCTCCTTCGCTCCTTCTGGGGCCTCAACTCAGAGGATGCCAATCTCCCTTACTTTACTCAGAGTGTCACAGTCTTCGATGCTAGAGCAACCCATGCACTTTCTCCCACCACCTGATCTTTATTGGACTGGCTCTTTCAGCCTGGAATTCTTTCTCCCTAAGCATCACATGATTAGGAGATTTTCATTCACTGTCTACGTAAAATAGATTACCTATAGCTTCTGTCTATCACAAGCCCATTCATTTCCTTCATGGCTACAGTAGAGCAGTTTTATCTATTGATATTCAGGAATTTATTGCCCAAATAACTCACTAAAGTGGGTCTCATGGAACCTGGGACCAAAAGGGTCATGTTCTCCAGTGCGGCCCCAGCACCTGGACGGGAGCAGACCATCAGGTGTTTGCCATATAGATGAATGAGTGAATCAGCGAAGCAAGGAGTTTCCTGTGCCCCTTCCACACGACAGGCATTGTGTTAGACAGTGAAGATGCAATTACTGTTGGCCCTACAGAATGGTGGTTTCAACTGTTCCAGGTCTACTTATAGGTGAGCATTTTTCAATAGGAAATACTACAGAACTACATGGTCCCATGGCTGGTTGAATCCTCGCATGCAAAGGAACTGCTGACACAGAGGACCAACTATAAATTATACTCAGATAAACCTTTGGTTGTCCAAGGGTCAACTATATAAGCTAAGTACACCTGGTACCTGAAGCCTTGGAAGTTTAAGTGCTACAACTTAGAGATAAAGAAATGGATGAAGTAATAGGACTTTGATGGGAGTCTTCTTCGGATACAGTTAATCAGTCGCTTGATGAACATCTACCATGTTTCAAGCATCTAGAAACAGACTGCTAATGCACTCTTGCGGTGTCCCAGTAGGCAGGCTCACTCCAAGTGACCCTCCTCTGTGATGCCCACCTTGACCTCTCCAGTACTGCCCACAGTTTCATGATTTTAGCTACAAATGATCCATACATTTATAGCACCCTCTTCTATATGTTCCCAATTCTATCTTGACAGCTTCACACTCTGTGTCCTGTATCAATGACTAAGGGATCTTGTCAGCTTCTCTGCAGTATTCCAAGGGCTTCCTGAGTCCTGGAATTAATAAACGTACCTGGTATCTTCATGGTCTAGAAAAAGCATTACCTAATAGGTGTTTAATGAAGATGGCTGAAATGAAAGAGGAAATGACCCAAATTAAAATATTTCTCTGCCTGTGCAGTACAAGATAAGTAGCCACTAGCCAATGGCTGCTATTTAAATTTAAAGTTAATTAAAATTAAATTAAGTTTAAAATTCTGTTTCTGGGTTACACTAGCCAAATTTCTCATGCTCAATGGCCACATCTGGTTACTGGCTACTGTGTTAGTTAGCACAGGACAGAATACTTCCATCATCAAAAAGAATTCTACTATACAGTACTGATAAGTATCTTTACGAATTAAAGCTGCCAAGTAAATATTTTATTATTTATTGATTAGAAGAAATGTTATTTCTGAGTTCCACAGAGACCCCTAATTCAATAAAGTCCTTGAAATATTTATTTAGGAACTTCTCTCTGTGTGGTACCAAGCCAGGCCCAGCAAATTTTCAAAGAGGAAGGAAACTTGAAGCTTGCCTCTCAAGAACTTCACAAACAAGTATGCAAAGCAAAGCAGTCCAGTCAATAACTAGCTAAAAATTCAGTCAAAAATAATAAATAAGGAAAGTTATAGAAGCATGGAGTCATTAGGTCAAATTGGATCAAAAGTTTTAAATCTGGCAACAGTTAGGCAAAGAAGTGGTTTTTGAAACACATAAGACAGGGAAGATTTTAAGAGACAATAAAAATACCCATTCCAGATTCAAAAATCTGTGTAAATTAAGATTCAGCTGCAGAGAAAAATCAGAGAAAGTTTAGTAATGGCAAATACTGTTGGTGCTGAAATATGAAGTATAGAGAAAGAGCGGCAAAATATAAGGCTACAGATCATCACAACCACAGAACATCAAAAAAACTGGAGCATCCAGCTAAAGGGACAGGATTTGTTGCATAGAAATAATGTGGAGCAGCCCTTCGTAACGTTCCAGGGCAGAAAGTAGCTTCCTGGCTCCCTCTCAACGGTAGCTGCTGAGTTTCAAGTCTGAGGGGCTAGTGTGATCAAGAGAAAGTAACAGACACAATTGGTCCTTCCCATAACCATCAAGGGATACCTAGAATTTCTACTCCTCTGGCAACAGGGGAAGGACCTGTGTCAGCAACAACCTTCTCAAGAAAACTAAATTTAAAATTCCAATCATAATGGGAACTTGGGGTTAACAGAAATCATCTAACCGTTTAAAGATGTAAGTCAATTTCATGACTCTCATTCACCGAAAGGGAAAAAAACTGGTAAAAGTACGTTTAGACAGGACAGAAGTACCGTCTAATACTATTTTCTAGTAGTTTAAAAGTATTAGAAAATACTCTTTCTGATTTTCTAATACTAATGCAGTACTGTCTAATACTTTCCCTTAGCAAATAGTATCTCTTGGCCTCCACATCACTCCCAGTAGGGATCCAGACCAAACTAATACACTCCAATCAGAACCTTCAACTCAGCCAGGACCTTATAGTGTTCGTTTTACATAGAAATGAGCTAGATATGTGAAGCTATTTTTAAGGCTGGTGAGCCTTTGATGAGACTGAGCTTATCTTTTTATATCAGCTAAGTTATCCAAAGGAAGATTTCCCAAACATTTCTCTAGCAACACTATCTTAGTATTTTTAAAAAGTTGTTGAGTTGCTCAGTCATCTCTTTTCAAACTCCATTGACCATAGCCCGCAAAGTGCCTCTGTCCATGGGATTTCCCAGGCATGAATATTGGAGGGGGTTGCCATTTTGTTGTCCAGGGGATCTTCCCGATCCAGGAATCGAACCAACGTCTCCTGCATTAGCAGGTGGATTCTTTACCACTGGGAAGTCCTTCCTTTTAAGAAGACACATACACGTTCAGGAAATGAGGCAGCCATATCTATGCTGTTTCACAAGCTTTCCTACAGTCTTGCAAGTTAAAAAGTTGAAAGAATTTTCTTTGAGGTATAAAAGCATCAGACATAATGACAAGTTGATCAAAACGATTAATTGGGGGTGAGGAAAGAGGACACTTGCTGGGAACTGAGAACTACAGACGGCATAAAAAGGAGTCCAACTTGCAACAAGGCGGACAATTAAATTATGAAAGAATAAACTCTTCACTAGAAGACAAGATCAGATACAGTGCAAACCCTGGGTCACTGAGGCACTGATTTCAATCTTGTTTTAACAACCTTTATAGGACTGTGATTTCACAATAACCTCAGGAGTTGCTCAATAGTCACCTGTGGACAGGAAGTAGGGAGCAGACACGAGCAGGCAGGCACACTTCCTTCCCTGCTGGCTGCCTGCACAAACCCATGCAACATTCTGGGTGTCGATTATATTGACGCTGATTATGAAACAACGATTTTAACATTGAAACCTCCCAAGAGAGCGGTCAAGACATACCCAGTGTAATGAATACAAAACCGGTGAGCCTCAGGTGCAGTCTGGCGCTGCTCTGGTGAGACTCACACAAGAGCTCCAGCGCCGATTCTCACATTACTTACATAAAGAGCCAAATTTCCAAGTGCCAGCAAAAGACTCCAGGTGAGATATTTATATATACCTGAACTGTTATCTGCAAAAAGGATTAGTTGAAGCATGTAAATGAATAATGATGCTGTCTGGTCCTGTCCCAGTGTACTTGCCAGACTAGCATGAGTGTCTCACACTGTGGAGACCTCTTGGTCAAAGTCATTCAGACTCTGCATTGGAAAATTAACTAGGTTTTGAGGGAAAAAAACCTTTAGCGTCATGTTTTGCTGTGTTCTGTGTGGTCCACCTTAGGGAAGGACTGGAATCTCTTAGACACTCTCAAAGCCTGGCATGGACAGACAAGTAGAAGCTTTGAAGTTTTCTTAACTCACAGACCAAATTTTTACTATGTGCTAATAAGCCCTTTTCTAGGATAAAGCCATGGGCAAAGGGCGAGCTACTTAACTCTGTATTCCTTGATTTTCAAACCTAAAGGTCACCATAGTAACCATGCCCTCCCCTCCGGACTTATGGAAGAAATTAAGAGACATCATTCACCTGAAACACCTATATACAAAAGTAATATTCAATAAATTAATATTTTCCCAATAAACACCTTCAATCCAAAGGCTCTCATTTTGGCTACATGTATCAAACTTCCAAATCAACAGCCACCCTGGAATTCACCACCATTTCTATCAAACTGGAGTTCTTTATTACTTTGCTATCATTGATCAATAGGTCGGTCAACTAATCAAAAGATTAATAGGTTAATCTTTCCTCTTTCTCCCTCCTTTACTTCAGCTCAAGCAAAAAATAGTTTCAAAGCTATGAACAGCATACAATAAAACAAGCAAACTATTGGATCACTTCAATTTCTCAAATATCATATCTGATAAAATTTCTTCTAAGTCTCTAATTCGAAGTAATTGTTATTGTAAAGATTCTGTCACTTTTTTTCTGAATAGTTTCCACATGACTACATTTGTCTGGAAACTCTTTCAAAGAGTTTATAGCATAGATTCAGTTCCTCCAGAGAAACATACCTGCCACAGTATCCTATACCAGCCCTCAAGACATATACTTGATAAGACAAGCAACCGCCTGTTCTGCAAACCAACGTCTGATGTTTGCCAATAAAAGCAATTTTTTCATGGTTGATCGATTTGTTTTCAGCCTCTGTATTATGGAGCTGTTCCACTCATTTCTTCCATTCTTTGTGATAAAGAATCAAATCTTAAAAGCCAAGTACCAAAGGGCACAGGAAAAAAATAATGCTATATTCCTTGATCCAGCAGCCCTATTTTTGACACCCTCTTTTATAAAACTAAAAGCATCAGCACGTGAGGATTAATACTAGGGCACTATGGTGGTATCAGAGAGCTGGACACAATGCAAATGCTGATCAATGAGGAATGCTCAGATAACTTACGGTCTGTCTACCTCTATATGATAGAATGATATGATTTTTTTAAATAAATTTATTTATTTTTGACTGTGCTGGATCTTCATTGCTGTGCACAGGCTTTCTCTGTTTGTAGCCAGCAGGGGTCACGTCTCCAGTTGCAGTGCGTAGGTTTCTAACTGTGGTGGCTTTTTTTGTTGCAAAGCATAGTCTCTAGAACACCAGCTTGGTAGTTGTGGCGTACAGCCTTAGCTGCCTCATGGCCATGTGGGATCTTCCCAGACCGGGGAATGAACCCATGTCTCCTGCTTTGGCAAGTGAATTCTTAACCACTGGACCACTAGGGAAGTCCATCAGGTTATTTTTTTTAAACGTTAATTTTTATGTATTGATCCAGATAAATTATCTATTCTAGATTAACAGAATGTTACCAAAAATCAAATGTCTAAAAAAGAAAACCGTGTGTGTGTGTGTGTGTGTGTGGTGTGTGTGTGTGTACAAAAGTTAAAATAGTTATCACAGCTTTTCTATCTGCTCAAGCTACCCCAATCCTTTAGGAAAGAAAATGGAGAAAGAAAGAAAACAGGAATATGGTATTATTTTAACATTGTTCCAAAACCAGTTCACTGAAGTAGCAAAGAACGCACTAAGGCAAGGTGGCAAATTTGAGTTGTGTAGGTACAATAATTATTTTTGGTATTAATTTATATCTCATCTCCATGGTAACTAAACTGAAAAAACAAAATACGTTGAGGGAAACTGAAGGATTCAAGTACTAACCCCTAGCACCTTAAGGATCTTTAAATGTGCATTAACACACAGACAGAAGTCACATATGATCAGCTTGCATGGTTTAAAGAAAACTCAAAGAACTACCAGAATATGAAATTAATATGCCATTCAAAGCATACAAAGCTTTTTTTTTTTAAAGGATAAGATAAAATCCTCCAGTTTCTGCAACCCTTTTATTCTTCCTTCTGAGGTGCCAGAGCAAACTTAAGCTGAACACAGAATAAGAGGTTTGGCAGATTTTCCAGCCTCCACTCAACATTATGGGAACTAAAAGCTTAATTATGGTCAAGTGTCAGAGTTTCATCATAATGTATCTTATTGTCGCTTTGTTCTGCTTTTTTAAAAAGGCACTGTACAGTGTAAAAGAGAGAAAAGAATTCACTTTCTTTTCACTGAACTCGACTCCCCACCTGCATCAACCTCCCCAAATATAAGGCGTAAGTAGGAGAAGTAAAGAGGACCACGGCCGATACTGAGGTGCAGCTGTCTTAGGAGAGAAACACGAGTCAGAGAGCACGATAACCTCACGGTCCAGGGGAAAGTAAGTGCGGAAGGGAGAACATTCTGCCAACAGAGTTTAAAGGCGCAGGACCCAAGGGCAAAAGGTTAAAAAAAAAAAAAAGGTGTGACAGAGGGCACGCCTGTCCATGCCAAGAAAAAAGATGCTCTGGTAGGCCAAAAGAAAAGTTAAAAAAGCTCCCTTTACACTCCCAAAATTAAAAAGCCAACTTTTAATTGCATTCACATATGAATTAGAAAATATTAAGAGTTATTAAGCTATAATTCTAGATAAAATTCTAACCTGGATAAATCTAATTTCCGGTTTTTTGTTTTTTTTTTTTTGGAAGAAGATCTCAAATCACAGCTCGTTTTAAATTCTTTATGAAGCCATTTCCACCAAAATTAGAGATGTTCTGAATGGAATGAGATTATATGCAGGGGGAAAAAGTGTATGCAAAATTAAGAAAATCATCCAAAAAATTAGGCCCACAATCAGACCCACCAAAAAGTATATGTATGCATGGTTGCATATGCGGCAGGCCAACATACTCAGATAAGTAATAGTATGGGCTTGTCTACTTTTGTGATTGAATTCAGGCAACATCTTTTAACTATACAGATCAGGGGTGAACACGTAAGTGTGTGTGCATGATCAATTATGTCTTTGCAACCCCATGAACTGCAGCCCAGCCAGGCTCCTCTGTCCATGAGATTATCAGGCAAGAAAACTGGACAGAATGGGTTGCCACTCTGTCCTCCAAGGGCTCTTTCCAACCCAGGGATTAATTCGGCAACCAATCATTGTTCATCGTCTCCAGTGTGAGTTACAATCAATTTCATGCTTTCCAAGGCTGACATGGAAGAAATCAAAGGAAAATGAAATCCATGCCACATTTGTTACCCCACCCCCCCAAAAAAGGTAAGAAATACTTAAAGTCACCCACTTGCAATAAGAAACTTTTCACAATTATTTTAAAACGCTTGTCAGGTCAAACACCATAGTCAATTTTGCCATCTAAAAATTCCATGATATGCTATTCTGTTATGACCTATTATCATCATGTTTTGGGCTTCCCTAGGAAAAGGCAATGGCACCCCACTCCAGTACTCTTACCTGGAAAATCCCATGGACAGAGAAGCCTGGTGGGCTGCAGTCCATGGGGCTGTGAAGAGTCGGACACAGCTGAAGTGACTTACTGCTAATGCTAATGCTTGGGCTTCTCTGGTGGCTCAGACAGAAAAGAATCCACCAGCAATGCGGGAGACCTGGGTTCGATCTTTGGGTTGGAAAGATTCCTTGGAGAGGGGCATGGCAACCCACTCCAGTATTCTTGCCTGGAGAATCCCCATGGACAGAGGAGCCTGGAGGGCTACAGTCGATAGGGTAGAAAAGAGTCGGACACGGCTGAGTGACTAAGCACAGCACAGCAGTGATTCTCAATCAAAAGCGAATCTGCATTGCCTCATTCCTCACGGCAATGTATGGAAATGTGTTCAACCGTCCCAATCTGAGGACCTGCTATTCCTTTTTTCTCCCAATATAATCTGGCTCAGGAGAGCCAATCTCCAACCCACATACTCCCCACCCCAGACCCCTTTGCCTCTTTTGCCTTCCCCTCCCTTCCATATGGAGTGTATGAGTACACAATGAAGGAGACGTGTCCAATTCTTTAGTAAGAGTGGATTATTAAAGGTTATGACAAATCCTGCAGTAAAAATACCTACTATGTTCACCTCAGCAATTCCCGACCTTCCTTGCCACCAGGACTTTCCTGCCATAAAAAGTCTTTTAACCACCTACTGAACACAGGTGGCATAGACTTGGTAAAACTCTCTGAACAATCACCTTTACTTGGCCCTCTGCCAAAGACTGCTTACAATGAAACTCAGTTCAGAAGGAAACACAGAGACACTCAAACGATTCCATACTGATGACACTCTTTTTGTTCACAGAAACTCTTCTCTAAAAGGCTACACCAAGAAATCAGTAAAATTATTTAAATCTTCAAGTAACTAACAGTTGAAATGGTCATAAAAGTCTCCCAATGCCTAAAATTAATTCCTGCAGTAAATGCCCTGACCAAAAAGAGACATACATCACACCTGTAAGGCCAGAAATATAAATTCACAATCCATTGTGATAAATGGTGGGACCGCTGGCTTCTCAGATGAATAACTCTCTCTATATCAAATTCAAGACCATAAACATGGATTCTAATAACTGTATTTATGACCAAGATTTTACAGACAGAAATCTGAAATCAATTAATATATTTTTCATTATTATATTTCCTGTCCTCTCACTGCATAAATCTATTTTGTTCTGTAATGAGAGCTCAAAATCAAATACCAAATATTCATCTGAACTTGTATTCTACAACCCACTGAAGTGTCTTTAAACCCTGAAAGTGTGTATTTTCTACCTTTTATATTACAGCTGCACTTGATTCATGAAAATCACTTAAAATATGTAAATGTCAAGCAATTCCTATGAAAAAAGGTATCTTAAATGCTCTTAAGATCCAGTAAAACATATTCTGCAAAGGGCAGCACTCACTTGCAGCTACCTTTAGACAAATTACTTTGAGAATCTATGCATTTTGTCATCATCTGCATGATGAAATTAGGAAAAATAATTTACTACAGTGAAATCATGATGTATCTGAATAAGCCAAGAAAAGGTAGTGTAAAAGAGCATGGTGTTCCTTTCTTACTACAAGAAACTACTTACTTTAAAAAATGGAGTATGGTTATCTTAAGTAAAATTTTAATAATAAACAGCTGTTTCATACTAAACATTTCTAATTGGAAAAAACATTTTAATATAATAGTGATGTTAAATAATACATTTGTAATAGAAGCATACTATCTTTTTATAATTTAGTCTGCATTTCCATCAGAGGGTTGGAAAATCCCAAATCTACCCCTTTTATATATAGATGGAGACCTGGAAAAGTTGGCATCAATCAGAGCTGTTAGATTCAAAAATCTAGGAGAAAAAACTGAAAGTAAAAGAATATTCCAAAAACAAAGTCTCCTGTCAACAGTAATGACAAAGTCTTTTGGAATCAGTCTTGGATATGAGAGAGAATCCAGGGCAGGAAAAAGACAATGATAATTCCAACTTTTCTTTGGGGAGAAATATGCTTCTCACATGACCTTCAGCATAAATAGGCATCTGGATTTGAATCCTAAATTGGAGATGGAGGGAGCTGCAATAATGCAAGTCTGAACACAATTTAAATGGAGATATAAATACTTACATAAGATGTTATCATTCCAATTTAAAGAAAGAGTATTTCTGGGTCACCCTGGTGTATGAATGACCTTACACCTTTTCAAGCTCTCAGTAGAGAGTAATACTTCTATAGTAACATAGAAGTATCAGGATAAATATATTCAATGTCAGTATGTTCAACCTTCTGAGTCACTGACTATAACTGATAATGGATTTCATTTTCAAAACAGAGAAGAAAAGAGACTTTGACCTCCTAGAGGCAGTGACCACACGAATCTGTCTTTATATCTAAACACGAACAAGAGGGCTTGGAACACAGCAAGTAGATAATAACCATGTGCTCTATAGAAAGTTAAGGGCACCGTGACATGTACAAACACATTACACACTCTTATATCCCCTCCACATATAGTATACTTTTTGTTTAAGTCATACACAGAAGGTAAGGAATCCATTCTAGGAGGAACCTGTGGTCATTATTAAAACAGGTACATAAGTAAAATACTTAGCTGCTGATATCTTACAAAAAGCTGGTTTATGATTACCTGTCTGTCATCATTCACAGCTCTATTTTCCTTTCCACTCCCTTTTGTTAAAAGTGATTGCCCAAGAAAGTGTGCTATGCCCTGCTCAACTCTGAAGTGACTTACCACGGTTCACAACAGCTAACTAAATTTTCTCATGATGCTACAGCAGCTTGATCAGGTATTCTGGAGGGTCCTTCATGGTTAGCAATACTGAGATAGGTATTATTTCATAACAGCCTCTTAGGTCAAAGGATTGGCACATGGAATAGTCACCAGGGACCTCAAAAATACAACAGTAATAATGAAAGCAATCTCATCACCTCTTTATTGCAGCCTGGCTATCATTCATTGCCTCCACACAATATGAGATGTGGGCTTTTCACCACAACCAGAGTTGTGATGCATTCCTTTATGATTTCATGCAAAGACTTCCAGAATGGTCAATTTGTCAAGCTTTCTATTTCTCCTCTCCAGTCTTCAGAGAGGGCTGAACAACATGCCACTCACCTGGTCCTGTAATGCCTTAGGAAATCTGCACAACACAGCCTGCCACAAGCTCATCATAGAATACTTGCTCTGTTCAGGAAATGGATCCGTTGCTAGCTAGAAAGGGGCAACTCTTTCTTACAGCATCGTGGGTGACAGACTTTAAGAAAGCAAGGAACTCTGGCGAGCCTCCAACATGCAGTTTCTCAACCTTGACACTATGACATTTGGGGCCAGGTAACTCTTTCTTGTGGGGACTGTGCTGTGCATCGTAAGACACTAAGCAGCACCCTGGGCAACTGGAAGTTCTAGAGTAAGTCCCAACTAAAGGTAACAGAGTCAGCTTTCAAGTTCCGTGCTCTCTCCACTTTGCTTCTGCCTTCATTGCCTGGCTTGAGTATCTACTTGCCTTCGTCATCACATGCAAGGTTGCTCCTCTAATACCACCTCATCAGAGAGACCTTCTCCAGCTTCCCCTTCTGAAATAGCACCTCTCTCCAGGTCATGAATCTTGCTGGCCTTATCTTACTGCCTGGGAAGCAAGCTACAGGCCTCTCCCAAGCAATGACCTGTCTGCTGGCCCCACCCTCCTAGTCATTGGAGCCAAGTTTGGAAATGGGACAACCTGATACTGGCATCCATTCTCATAAGCGGAACGCATAAAGTACAGATGTGGAATTAAAAGCTTCCTGAAAAAATGTGCATATGATCCAAGACATATGCATGCTTTTCAGACATACACAAGCTTCTCAGATTCAGGAATGCCTCATGAAGGCCTCGCTTCCCTTTGCTGGAGTTAAGAGTATTTTTTATAGTACTATTTGATGAGATTACATATTATTTTGTGCATGTAACACTGTCAGTCTCCACCAGGTAAAAATGGAATTTTGTGTATTTTATTCTCTGTTGTGACCCTAGAACCTGGACTTAAGCATGCCTTGTGGCCAGTTTTTGAGCAACACCCTTTCAGTGAAAAATTCAATACACTGAACTCCAGAGAGCACACACACACATACACAAGTCAATCACTATCAGTTCTTATTTTAGGCAAAGATACAGATTCTTGGCAAAATTCATGCTTAAGAGCTAGAACTTCCCAAGACCGACAAAGTGAAATAAGGTCTATGGGGCCATTCCTGAATTTGAGAATCTTGAACACTTGTAGCATATGCAAGTTTTTCAGGAAGATCTTAAAAAAGCATCTGCACCTAATGCTTTCCACTTAGGGGAATGGATGCCAGTATCAGATTGTCCCACTTTCAAACTGAGCTCCAGTGACTAGGAGGGTGGGACAGGCAGACAGGGGTCACTACTCAGGAGAGGCCTCTAACTTGCTCCTTGGGAAGCCACTTCCCCAGAGACTTTCCTTTCTGTAAAAAGGGCGTATCTCAGAGGGCTGGTGTGAACAGCAGTCAACAGAGACAAAGCAATTCCCCCCAGCGCCTGAGACAGACTCAGTAAATGTTAACTGCTGCCTTCCCTGTAATGTATAACTCCTCTGAACAGCACTGTCCAGAAGTCTTTTGTGCAAAGATGGAAAAATTCTGTATCTTGAGCAGTATAAAAAGGTAGCCATTAGCCATTTGTGGCTACCAAGAATTTGAATTTCAACTAGTATGATTTTTCATTTGATTCTAATTAATTTAAATGGAAATAGCCATGGAGAAGGAAATGGCAACCCACTCCAGTGTTCTTGCCTGGAGAATCCGGGGGCTGGGGAGCCTGGTGGGCTGCCGTCTATGGGGTCGCACAGAGTCGGACACGACTGAAGCGACTTAGCAGCAGCAGCAGCCATGTATAACCAGTGTTAACAGGATTAACTAGACAGTACAACCCTGAATGTTATAAAGACTCCCTGATTCATGGAAACGTTATTACTTTATTTACAACCACTTCAGACTTCTGAAATCAAGAACTCAGCTCAAAAGGAAAAAAATGTCTTCCCTGTAACTCTTTTCCTGTAAGTTCCGTGAGATCACTTAGTTTTTAAGACCTGAAAGGACAACAAGGGTAGCAAGCACCAAGTGCTTAACCAGCCAACTGCCAGGCATGCCCCCTGCTTCTTCTAGGTACACTGACTGGTCTGAGCCAATCAAGCTAACTCCATTTCTCTTGCCAGTGACTGGATGAATCTTGAACACGTGATTCAGTTCTGACCAATGAGGTGGAAGGGTTGATAGTCCAAGGGCGGGGTGCTCTGAGGCAGAATTTACTTGCTCTTAAACAGAGACAGAGGAAAGGGATACTTTCTCTTTCTCTGGACGTCATACCTCAGCGTTTGACCTCCGCAACTGCAGAAGTCATATTGCAGCCATGAGGAAAGGGATTCAAAGTACCAACTCTACCAGCTAAGGTTGGTTGGTATAACAAACAGCATGGAGTGTACCTTACAGATGGCAGAGTACAAAGGTGCTCTGCCCTCTAGACACATAACTTTAGAGATACATTGCTCTTACTATTAAGACAGGAGAGTCCGCAGGTCTTTTCCAGATGCTAAACCGTGGTAAGCGATACAAAAGCAAATCCTTATACACAAACATGCCCCTGGAAATGACTGCATTATGAACTGGGGAGAAATCCTGGTAATACTGCCAGCCAGGAATCCTCAGAACAAAAGAAGCTAATCTTGACTTGTTCTTGCTGGCACAGCAGGTCCATGGTCCAACTGACCATAAGTGTTGAAACGTCCTTTTCACACCCCAGTGAATGGTGAGAGAAAGGGCAAACTTTACACAAAAAGGATGTTATAAAGATAGCTCATTAGGAGGTGGTGTAAGAATATAAAAGCCACAGGACGTTCAATAAGTGTCAAAATCACTTCCCGAGAGGAGAGTGTGGACTGTGCACTTCGCAACAGTGAGGAAAAAATACCTCCCATTATCACAGAGAGCCCCAGAAGCAGAAACACACCACAAATGGCTTCTCTCATCTTTGCAGACACTCATCATAGTCTAGTTACTACAGGCTCATATTTCACTTTCCTGCTAAAGTTTCTCAACAACCAATCAATACCAAATGTACTAATGGCAAGCACACCCTCCTCAAAGAAATAGTGCTGTCCTAACACATGGAACTAGGGGGAAGGGTGGCAGAGAGACACACTCGTTTCCAGGAAGGAAAGAGGCCAACAATAATTGGGATAGAGCAACTAAATGATACCTTTGGGAGCAGCAAATTTTCATGCAGTTTCAAGAAGCTCGTTTTCCTCCCAGGGAATGGTCATCAGACTGGGAGAATGTGGATTAACACAAACAGGAAATTTGGATCCAGTGGCTTCCCAAACTCAGTGAAGATCTCAAGGTAACCAAAATTCATTAAGTGGGTCGCAGAGGATAACATATAACAGCCCACAGTCCACACATTCACTGTCTGAAATTCACTCCATCATGGATGCAGGGATGATAATGTAAAATGTTTAACAAATCAGAGATAATGAACACTAACAATGGATAGTAGAGGGCAGGTATTCAATCCTAAGGACCCAGAACAGGAGTGGTTGAGGCAGAGATGAAGGGGTAATTCAGGGGAATTGGGCCAGTGTGTTTTTAGGATTTTTAATCATCTACATGGCTGTACCAGAGCCAGGACATACAAAGAGTTATACTTCTTAAAATTAGGAGACTAAATAATCTCCTAAATTTTTAAGCCAATTTAAGGATCTCTATACCCTTCGTGATTTTTTTTCTCAGCAGAGATGCATGTTGATTGTATGGCATATAAGAGGCTTTTCAATCCTTCCAAAATGGTGATAACATCTCCTAGCAAAAGACTTATTTTGTGATATTGGAACACCCAGCTGTACAATTGCTGACTTTTATTATTAAACTGGCTAACTTTTTACAAAATCTTAAATATGTAATTAACAGGAAACTTAACAAAACAGAAAACTAGCACAGCCTTTCATAAATTAGGGATACCAGGATATAATAAGTCACAGGATCAAATTCTAAAATACCCTTCCAGGTGAAGGCCCTGGGCAAGACCTGTTTCTTTCAAAAAGTGATATTGGCAAGTGACAGACAATTATTATAGACCTATCAGCACTAAATTGTGAGTTTCTCCTTGATAGAGAACTTAAGAAGAAATGACTTTATTATGCTAAAGTCAAGTACTTTAGCATATGACACAGTAGAGTCATTTTTCACATGACATAAAAATCACATTTAATACTACACTCAGGGAAAACATTATTTATTACACTCTGCAGTATTATTAACGAAAAGCAAGGACTCCTAAAGTTACCAGAAAGCATTTGTCAAAAAGGCAAGGTTCCACATGATACACCTACTACTGATTTGGTTTTTTTTTCACCTAAACAAAGTCTTAATTACATGATAAAATACATAGTTTAATATAACTGAAATGGAGGAAAGGTTAACTTTTAATAGCAAGAAAGAAAACCAAGAAGATGTACTATGTTTAATGCTACTGATCTCAAATAGAGTCATGAGAAATTAGCAGCTGAGAGATGGAAGTGAGATTAATTTCAGGATCACTTAACAAACTACTGAAGACCAAAGACAGCATTTTGCATGGGTATCAGACAGGAGCAATATTCACGGTGGACTCACCACAACACAACCGTATATCACTTAACACTTTTGCTCAAACACAAGATTAAACTTGAGCTTAAACTAAGTACCTGTCTATATGTAAACAAATAGAATAGCCCTCTTTAGGCACACAGTAGACATTTCAGCCATGTAATGGCAATACTATTGATAAAAGTTCAAAAGCTAATGAAATTCAGTAAGCTCTCCCTTACTTTTGTAAGGCTCGCCTCAGCAAGAGAAGAGACAAGATAAGGAATAAGAGTGTAGTTCATCTTAATGATTGTAAGGGAAATCCGATAAAATGTTACTCAGCAAGATATATAAGAATAATATTTTATTTGCCAAGAAATTCCACATAACAGAACTTAACAATACCCAAAGGGAGTGACAGAAACGTTCCTCTCTTTTATGCAGTCAGAAAGTGGGTTTTACGAACCAAATTGTATATAATAAATGAGTACATTTTGTTAGCTTACAAAGGAAAATGAGTAGCCTTTAAGTAAATCACACAGCACATTGCAAATCACTGGCTCTCCAATTATTAGGCATGTGTAAGGCTAGGTATGCTATTCCTTTGACTCTTTAAATTAATCATGTTCCTCTATTAACTCAGACTCACCCGGCCCCTGCCCCAAAGATAACAGTTTTAACGGAGAGAGTATCATCCTTTCAAATTTATGACCAGGGAAAAAGATGTCTGACTTTGATCCATCACAGGTATGCAAAATGCATACTTATAGATAATTCTCTATATGCCTTCTGTAGGCCCACTAAATGTAAAGATTACTAAATGTTAAGATTTATGTTATATCAAAGCAAATATTGACCTTACCTCTGCCTGCATCAATATTTACTGCTTTGTACAATAAATCTTGATGTTCAAACTGCATCAATATCAGTGCATTAATTTCTGCATGGCTCATATCAGCATCTTATAAAATTTGAAATGCCAGTGAAAATATTTCACTTGAAAAATGCAGATATAGCCAATTAAAGAGACAAAAAAGGCTTTTCCTTTCCTTCTGGCTTTCTTTGCAGTTTTTTCTTCTTCCTCTCCCCTCGAAGTATTAATAGTTACAAAGAAAACTGCCCAAATTTGATGAAACTCTGCCATCTATTATAAAAGAATTATCTTAGGAAATATTATGGATGTATTGGCATAATAAAATATTCCAGATATAATCCTATATTATAATATTATATACATATAAAAAGGCAGTATCCATCATTTCTCACTGATAATCACAATCAACCTTTGTGTACAGTCTCTCAACTTCTCAGTTCTATTTATTGATGAGACCTTACTACCCAAATTATTTTATACATCTTGTAGCTCAACCTCATTCATATTGGTACATGTTTACTAAGCATTTCATGGTAAGGATGTACTAAAATTACCCAAGTCCCCACTGATGGTTATTTAGGCTGTTACACTCACAGTGGCACACTGGGGATACACACAAGTGTTTCTGAAAGAAATTCCTAGAAGCAGAGGCGCTAGATCAAAGCCTATCGACATTCAATATCTTCATAGATTATGCCAGAGTCCTTAAAAAAAGGCTCCATCAACCTGCTACCTTCAAGGCCGATTTAAAACCCAAACTTTCAGCCTTCCATTTACCCATGTTTTAAACATCTCATCATAGCAACAATTGAAACTTTTATCACTGTTACACAGCACTTGATACCAACCCAACCCTGAATAAAACTTTATCTTCTAATACGCTTTTGCCAAGGGTCACAAGGACCCTAAGGAGTGTACTGATGTCCTCTTACAACATACAATAACATCTGTTAGCTTTACAAACACTTGTGAAACCACCTCCAGAAAGAAGATGCTAGGAAATGTTCGCACTCAAGTAGCACAGATTAGAACAAAGTTAAAAAGAAGAAGATAAAGAACACATCTCTAAGTTAATAGAATAATTTCGTTCAAACGATGGAAGAGAAAAAAGCCAAAGTCTTCACTGAAAAATGTTCAAGGTACCTTAGGCATATGGCACCACATTTTTCTCTTTTATATATAAAGTCCTGATTACTGTGTGACCACATGTGTTTTTTTCTCACTCTATCTATCCTTGTAATCACAGATCAAGTGCAAAAAGAAAACAACAACAAGTACCTATAGGAAAAAATAGCTTGTACTTTGTCCTACAAACTATTTCTATTTCAAAACATTAAGGTAGAAACAGGGAGATACAAAGATTAATTACAGACAAAAGTTCTGCTCAAGGAACATAAAGTTTAAAGGGCGTAAGAAATATGAACAAAAGACTATACCATGTCTTAATAGGTTCAAGTCCAAATTTATCTTTACAACCAACCCACCATTCCTCACATACTCATTTAAACTAAATGCAATGCCCTCTTCAATCATTCTGGGGAACATCCCAGACAATTCATTTGCTTTCTCTTTCATATACAAAATGTAATCAATTCCCACGGGCTCTTTCATATCTCAAATTCCTGACGATACAACCTCAACATTTCTCTCCGTTTCTGCTCTCTTCCCCTGCTGACCAATCCTTAATGCTACAACCTGAGGTCTCACTCAAACATAAAACCAACTTAGATCATTTTCACCGTAAAATCCTTAAGTGAGTCCCTCAGAAAGATGTTCTGGGTCACTAGGAGAATTCTGTTAGACCCCTCCTGGTCTACTTCCGATACTCTGCATTATTCCCGTAACTTGTTCCACTTGACCACACGCCCCGGACCCACTGAGGTACTACTCCAGCTCCCCAGTCAAGGCTAGGCTGTTTATGCCTCCAGGCTTCTGCAGTCCTGGAAAACACCTGTCCATCTCTAAGGGAACCTGGCAGGAGCCATTCTGAGGAATTTCTCTGGCCCCTCCCACTACACCACAACACCTGGCACACAGTAACTTCTACTTTAAAACTGTACACAGATTACTAGAGAATTGTAAAGAAGAGGGAAATTCACTGTCAAAAATAAAGAGGAAACTGATCAGTGAAGAGAGTGGGGTCAGGTAGACATACCCTTGAGCCAGGACTTAACGAGAATCAATCTCAACAGTGTGGACCCATCAGATCAGAAGGTCTCTACTGCAAAGGGAATGTCTCCGGGGAAATGATTCCCTTAGGAGACTTCCTAGGAGGTGTCAGGAGGGGGGCACACGATATGACAATATTAACATTACACTGGAAGGTTCCATAGCACCTTCCATTCTTCTAATGACAGAAGCAGACCTGGGCAGGCATTTGTGTATTTTGCTTTAGCCCCTATAGATGTTATTAAAAATAGGCATGGAAATGTTATTTTAGGAATTTAATTATGTCTTAAGTTCACCAGGGGAGCTCGTTACTTAAAAGGATCCAACAGTGAAACCTTTTGTAAATCACCCACTAACTTATCTGGATTTCATGGCAAGATCCCTTTAGTGAGTTCCCAGCCAAGCACAGACTCTGGTATGAATTCATTTATCCATCCATGCATTCACCTACTTGAAAAATATGTTCCAAATATATACAAAAGGAGATATTCTGGCACATAGCAGGGAAAACAAGGAATAATAAGCTATAATCTTGGTCCTTAAAAACTCTACATTTAGCTCAGGAAAACTCTCTCTCTCTGCCTCTTCCCCTTCCCTTTTTCCTTCTCTCTCTCACACACTAACATACACACACATGCATGGTATAAAACAAGATGTTCATATGCATAGTGCAGTGGGGTGGCCATGTGATTAACAGCCATAGCAGCTGATTACATATATTACTGCTAGCTCTCAGAGCCATATAAGGTATGTCCTGTCATCTCCATTTTACAGCTGAGCAAGTCACCAAACCCCAGGACAATCAGTAAGGCCCTTGGAAATCTCATCCCACAGTTTTCTGGCAAGGAAGGAATGCCTCTTAGAGCAATCCTGCTTGACCTTCACCTAGTGCAGCACCAGACACTTCTTTCAAGGAATTTTGGTCATGGCATGTCTCAATTTTGCAGTCCTCTAAAAGTGAGAAATGCTCCCCCTTGTATTGATTCACAGAATCTATCTACACAAAAAGAACATGAGATAAAGATTATTAAAAATGAAGAAAACCACCAAAGAGGATAAATTAAAACGGCATGGGAGGAGAAACCCACCACCTGTTTTTCCCTAAGTCTTTGAGGGGGCGGAGAGGAAACAGAAAGCTTTATAAAAATGCCTCAAATTTCTACTTGAACTTGCTCCAAATTTGTTTCTCATTTCCCTTTCCGGCAACAATGACCTACCTAGCATGTGTTACTTTTTGTGTAATACTTACGGAAGTTCTGGGTGAACTCCAAAATTCATGAGCTGTCATCACCTCAAATAACACAGAAAAAATATCTGTATTTTAGTCAAGAAAACCAATAGAAGAGAAGTAAAAAAAAAAGTGAAAGTCGCTCAGTTGTGTCAGACTCCTACTATACAGTCCATGGATTTTTCCAGGCCAGAATACTAGAGTGGGTAGCCATTCTCTTCTCCAGGGGAATCTTCCCAACCCAGGGATCGAACCCAGGTCTCCTGCATTGCAGGTGTTTTGATATTTCCAGTAGACACCTAAATTATTGTTACTGTTTTTCTCAGCGTAATTCTATATGAACTACACCAAAAGGTGTTCCCCCCTTTTTCCTGTTCTTGGTATAAAGAAAATATATCCAAAGATATAAAGCAATCTTGAAGTTACATTAACAGTTAATGATGATAATCTTACATTTATGTTCTGTTTCATTTCTCCAATGCATGATGTTTTCACACTAAACTCAGACATTGTGACTTTTTAGAGGAGAAATAACTAAGGACCAGAGAGACAGTCTATCCTCAGATGGGCACAATGGGACTAAAACACCAGTCTCCAGGCTCCTCAATAAACAGTCCTCTATCCTAAAGCTGCTAGTGTTCACAGTGGCATCATATGATAAGCCTATGAGTAAGGTTGTTGATCATTTTCAAATATAAATCGGTTGCAGACATTATCCAAGATGATGCAGTGACATTGAAATCACTTAGATAGTCTAACGTGGTAAGTCACACCATTAATGAAGTACGATCACGACAATATCCTTAAAACAAGTTCTCCACAGCTCAACTACTTACGTAACTCTCCTCAAGTGATCGGTGGGCTGACTGGGTGGGCTGCTACCAGAATAACCAGATCAGCGTCATTCACCAAACCCCACCCTGTACCCAAAGGCAACCTAATGATGAAGAAGGACACCAGAACCCAGGGGCCCCAGGCCCACCAACACCGACTCCTCTCCCTGTTCCACCTCCTAAAACATATCACTTCCTCATCTGTATTCTTCCCAGAACTTTGCCAAAGCAGGAACACAAGGATCACTAGAATATTTGCTGGGGACATTTCAGCTCAAGGGAAATGCAAGGCCAGAAGAAAAAGAGAGACATGTTCCCTATCTCCACACAGTTTTGTTTCTGAGTCAGGCTAACATCTGCTCATGGGGGCAGGAGGAGAAGGGGATGACAGAGGATGAGATGGCTGGATGGCATCACCGACTCGAGGGACATGAGTTTGAGTAAACTCTGGGAGCTGGTGATGGACAGAGAGACCTGGCATCCTGCGATTCATGGGGTCGCAAAGAGTTAGACATGACTGAGCGACTGAACTGAACTGAACATCTGCTCAAAACTCCAGGCTGCACCAGTGTGATCAGGAGCTGGCAAACCTTTTCCGTAAAGGGCTAATTGATAATAGTCTAGGCTTCTTGGTCAAAGTTCTGTGTGGTAACTACTCAACTCTGCAGTCTTAACAGGAAAGCAGCCATCAACAATAGCTAACAAAATGGATATGGTTGTGTCCCAATAAAACTACACACAAATACAGGTGGATGTTTGTAGTCTGCCAAGCCCTGAACGGGAGGATAGTTTGTTCGCTGAACCTTCATTCCCAAATCTCAAATGGGCGACTCTTAAGAATTACGGCTGATATAGTTTAGCTTGCTGAGCTCCAAGTATTACCTAGGGATCCCCCAGTAGCAATCATAGCACCCAAAAGAGAATTCCAATAACAACAGTATCACCAGTAGCAAAAGTACAAATAGTGTGAAAAGCAGCAAAAAGTAACATTAGGCACTTTATGCCCAGAATTTGTTAAATTTTTCACACACATCTCATTTCATTCCCATTAACAGCTTTATGAGGGAAGTGCTATTAATTATCCCTTTTTCAAAGATGGGAAGACTGAGGCTCCAAGCAGTTAAATGCCTTCCCAACGTCATAAAGATATTAAGAGGTATTAATGGTAGATATTAATCTGAACCACAGTCTACATACGTGACTTGAAAATTCACATCGTCACACACAACATCACCCCCCGCCCAAAGTATAACAATGCCTTATCTTAGGAAGAACTAATACAAATTTGTGAATTAGAGTCATGAGGTTAACATCTGGACCATTAAACCCCTCTCTCATGAAGTGGACTACTTCACTATTGCTCAATTCAAAACCATTTCCCTCTGCAAATAATGACCTTTCATTCGGCAGTTCAAGTGCCAAAGAACACCCTAAGAGTTCGTGACGTGAAAACCAATATGTCACCACTTTGCTGAAAATAACCATTGATACCATGGAATGTTCCAGAAGATGACTATCAACCTCAACTGGTAACTCTCTTATGCTTTTCTTCTCCTTTTACTTTTGTTTTTCCCGTTATGCCTAGCAAGTTACTTCAGTGGTTCTTCTAAGCCAGTCTATACCCTTCTAAGGGATTCTTCAAATAACTGCCTTATCCTGGCTCCAGAAAAAAGCGCAACTAAAACAAGGGTTGACAAACTACAGCTTGTGGACCCTATCCAACCAGACACCAATTTTAGTACAGCCTGCAAAGAAAGAATGGTTTCTCTATTTTTAAAAGGTTGAGGGAAAAAAGACTAAAATGTAAGATTTCCTGACACATGAAAATTATAATAAATTCAAATTTCATTGTCATAAATAAATTTCTGTGAGGACACAGGTAGTTTGTCCAGCTACCTATGGCTGCCTCTGCACTACGACGAGAGCTGAATAGCTGCAACGGAGGTTGCAGCCCTGCAAAGCCCAAGACTACCAGATTCTTATGAAGAGCATGCCGACCCACTGAAGATAAACTATGAGCTTTTCCACAGACAGAAGCAGTTTTCAAATCCAGACACAATGCATTCCAGAAATATAAAATGGAGATTCATCAAGCCCAGGGTTAAGAGGATCAACCACTGCTCCACCCCAAAGTCCACACTACTAATTATGCCCAGTCTTAACTAAATAATGGGAAAAGTCACTGTCATCTGCAGCTGTACATGCTGATGTCATATAATTTCCAATTTCCCAACAGCATTATTTTCAAAATTGATGAACTATAAACATTAGGCCACTTTATGCCTCTTCTTAACTTCTATCAGAGACACAGAGAACAAAATGATAAATTTTCTTTGGGTTTCTTGGCAGGAAGCTATATATATATATATATATGTAATTTCAGCCTTCATCTCCCAATTTCCTTCATTTATCAGAAATGGTGACAAAAAAGTTCTAATTAGATAATTCTAATCACAAGGAATGGGGTGTGATGGAAGACTTCAGAATCACTATCTGTTCTTGCAAAACAAAACAGATAGGCTATTCTCCCTGGAGGGGCAGGAGATTTATCAATAGACAAAAGGATGCAAAAAGCCAATAGATAAGGTGTAATTAAAGATCAGGCCTATAAATTTTATACTGACATAAACTTAACAGGATTTGCAGGTGGAAATTCAGGGTTTAAGACCAAGGTATAATCATGACAATAATACCTTTCAGTTCTATGAGCAACAACATAGAAAATGCATACATTTATTATTGAGACTAATACTCTGTGCCTCCAAGCACTTTCATAAAAAAATTTGAATTATTCAGTGCTATAGTGATTTCCAAAGTGGTCTATCTTGCTCAAGAATTCCTCCTTAATTAGCTAAAAATACATTTCCCATATATTTTTGAGCATCAGAATCTCTTTTAGAAATAACAATCCACCTGTCTTCTTTTTGTTAGTTGTTAGACACATAAACCAGAAAAGACCTGTATATTCTTGTAGATTTTTTTCCTGCCCCCTAAAATCTAAGAAAATTATTTCCAAAGTAGTATTCAGAGTTGTAACAATATGTACTCTCTCTTCACTGACTCGAAGGCGAAAAGTGAAAACAAAACTTGAAAAAGGCTACAGAAATATTGCAGTGGGCTGAAATATATAAAACTAGCAAGATCTGATTAGAAAATAAAGTTGCATTTCTTAGATTAAAGCATAATAGGTCGTTCTGATACGTGATGCTTTGCAATATTTAGCAGATATTTAGCAGCTCGAGACAAAGCTTATATTTTCTGCTCTCTGAAATCACAGCCTCTGGGAAGAGACAAGAAAAGGCCACGTCTTTTGGAAAATTACAAGTTTGGTACAATAACTCATTAACAAGTAAAGTTCAGAAATAAATGCAAATTGAGGGGAAAAGGCAGGTTGAGGAAACAGGTGGGAGAGATAAATTAAGGTTTATCACCTTGAGGAAAAACAGGCTTGAATATTTCAACTTTCAGGGAACTACAAAAGGTTTGAACAAACAGAAATCAGGCGTGAAACTGATTAAAAGTGTGCCTTTGAGTGTAATGGGACGTGAACTGGCCCGTATGATCGCAATGGGAACAAGGCAACTTACCCGAGTAGGCCCAGTACGGGTCGCCGGAAGCCTTGCGCCTGCGGATCTGCGCCTGCACCGAGCTGCCCTGTCTGTTCTCGTGCAGGGTCCCCACGTAGCCCTCCGTCAACGCTGCAAGACAGGAGAGGCACAGTGAGTCAAAGCCGTCACCCTGCCGCACACGGGAGTGGTGTCAAATGCACACAGCCCTGTGACCGCCTGGAAGCACAGACCTTGCGGTAGCTGAATAGAACTTCCTGACTTCATAGAAGAGCAACTACAGGAGAACCTCAAGAGATTACAAGGACCATCATTAATACTAACAATAGCTTGTGTATGTGTTAGGTCGCTCAGGCATGTCCAACTCTTCGCGACCCCATAGATTGTAGCCTGCCAGGCTCCTCTGTTCGGGGGCATTTCCAGGTAAGAATACTGGAGTGGGTTGCCATTCACTTCTCCAACATCTTCTCGACCCAGGGTTCGAATCCTGGTCTCCTGCACCAGCAGGCAGATTCTCCACCGTCTGACCAAACTACAGTGAAACTTTTCTCCGTACCATGAACCTGAGGTGCACTAAACCCTTTACATGCATTATCTTATATAATTTGCAGCACACCACCACGCAACAGATGCAGTGTTTCAGTAACGGGCCCATTCTATTGATATGCAAAATAAAGCTTCGAGTAGTTGAGTAACTTTAACAGCTAGTAGACCTGGAACTCGCAGTTTTGGCTCCAACTGTGTGTATAAGCCTATATCCTAGGTACAATATGCTTCCAGCCGTATTTAATATTCATTGAGCAAGGAGTCATTCCATCTCTTTTATAGATGGAGGAATGAACGCTCAGGGACACTGAGTATGCAGCAGATCAAGGAATCCAACATAAGCATGCATGCCACAAAGCTCGGGCCTCTACCATCCAAACACAGCACAGTCTCAGGCCTGGGAGCCACCCCATGGTTAAGAATCAGTCCTCCACAAACTCTGGATCCCAGAGAGTCACCTATTATATCTGAAGATATGAAACTTGAAACCCTCCAAGGCCAGCAATGCTCAGAAAAGAAGCACTGTTTAATGATGCGTTCCTTTGAAAACTCAAAATGAATCCAATTTTCTACCCCATTATCAAGAGCTTCCATCTGCCTGCTATAGTGTTCAAAGCCCTCCCCTCCCAACCACTTCATGGATGCAAATTTCTTCTGTGGTGAGCCCACACCTGACTGCACTGATGTGTCAGAAGACAAGTATCACAGGTGCCCAGAATCCAAAATGAATTGAAACTACACTTCAAACAATACATCCCAGCTGTCTGTGTTAATATTTAAATGCACCCAAACAAAATCAAGCGTGCCTTTGAAAAGCAAGGAAAATGGTTAGAGGAACTATATATTCAGTTTAAGACTCTGAAGGCACCAGGAAAGCACAATACAGTCTCTATTACAAATTAGCCAGAGTAGTGATAATAATAATCATTTCACCATGATGGCATTAATTTTGTCCACAATGTGATGGTCATGAAGGAAAATCAGGAAATATGTTAAGTATTATACTTTATGCTTGCATGTCAGTTGCCAGGACTGGCTTTAAAAGAAATAAAGCTTGAACAAGAGCTACTCCACAAATACAAGCCCTTTGGAGGGAAGTGAGAATCTTATAAAATCCAAACACACATCAGCAAAGTAAACTGGGCGTCATGTATGCCCGCTGTTTGGTCCTGAATGACAGAGTCAAAACCCAAGGTACTAACCATTTTATAAGAATGGTGACGGTTTAGGTACAGATGATCTAATCCATCCTATACTCTTGCAGGTGAGCCATTCAGAATCTCAGGAAGTGGATCATTCTAAGTTTCCAGGGATCAAAAACAAAATTTCCCATCTCTTCATCTATTTCTTCCCTCCACTAAAGCAAATTAGTTGGTTGACTTCATGGTCTGTTCATAGTAACTTGTGTTATCTTCATAATGACCCTATGAGGTTGCTACTTTTAGCTCTATTTTACAGATAGGGAAACTGAGGTTCACCCACATAGCCAAATACCCATTAAAAAGTTTCCTAAATTGTTCAGCTGATTTCTGTGTATATGGGAGACATTTTATGTATCTGTTTACTACACTTCTTAGAGCTGCTGCTAAGTCACTTCAGTCGTGTCCGACTCTGTGCGACCCCATAGACGGCAGCCCACCAGGCTTCCCCGTCCCTGGGATTCTCCAGGCAAGAACACTGGAGTGGGTTGCCACTTCCTTCTCCAATGCAAGACAGTGGAATGTGAAAGTGAAGTCGCTCAGTCGTGTCTGACCCTCAGCGACCCCAAGGACTGCAGACTTCCAGGCTCCTCCGTCCATGAGATTTTCCAGGCAAGAGTACTGGAGTGGGGTGCCATTGCATTCTCCGTTCTTAGAGCTAATTCACTCTAAATAATTACTCCCAAATAATCCTTCCTCTTTGCATGAGGACAATGAGTAAAAACCGTGCCCCCGTTCCCATACATACCACTGGGGCCAGGGGCATGGTTTGCAGTGATTCAGGAGAGTAAGTCAAACAAAGCCCACCTTTGGAGCTGCCAGGGCAACAGGACTGGCTGTCCCATCCATGACTTGTGACCTAGCCAGTGGAGTAGGGTATGAAGATTACCAAAAACAGAGACACTGCAACAAATTTCGACTATGTTATCGGGTATTTAAAAAGCACCACATGCCCAGAGCTGAAAAATGTGCTTTGCTCATAGTACCTGGTGTCATCCTTTATACCAATCTTGTGAGGTTGGTAGGTTTAGCTTAGTGATATATATGTTTGGGAATGGGGATACCAGCCAGTCAGACAGAGTCTTCTCTCTCTTGCTGAAGGTATTATGGCAAAAGTTGAAGCCTCATGGGGGTGGTTGAGGGTCGAGCACAGGATCAGCAAAAGTGCTCAAAATGAAACCAAGCCAGAAAATGCAAAATCTATGGATCAATTCGGTTGAAAAAAATTGAAGATCAGGACAAAACCAATTTGAAATCAACCCCTGAAAGGCTTATAGTTACATCACCAATTACCCACCAATGCTTACTTTTCCCCCAATGTCACTAACATGACCTTGGTGACCTTCAAACAGGATACAATACCCCATAATCAATTTTTCCATGCAGAAAATGCTATTGTTGGACTAGAGTTCTCTCAACCCAAGCCACTTTAAAAGCAGAACAAAAAATAAAGACCCTATGCACTGGACCCTGCCTCCAGAGATTCATCTTTAGTCTAAGATGTGGAAGCAAAATAGCAATATTTGTTGTTGCTAAACATTTTCAAGGCTATTCTATTTTTCAACCAGTGATAAGAATGACAAACCTCCCTGCAGAGCTGGCTGTTAGGCCCTATTCATTGTGACACTGTCCACTCACGCTCACAGCCTGTAACTTGCCATGTTAAATAGGCCTATCTTAATTTTAGTAAAGATCTGACCAAAGAAATGAATAGCCTACTGCAAGAATCACACCAGTGTGGCGTCACCCTGAGCAGTTAAGACAAATCTGAACCGAACCAGAGTTCCAGCCAGATTATGCTCACAAACAAATGAACCAGGTATAAAAGTAAAGAAGGAATGAGGTTATCCTCAAGGATATTAATTTATACCCTTTATACCAGACCCACTAGAATCACAGTCTCCATACCTAGTATCCCCAGTTGTTGTTTTGTTTTGTTTTGTTTTTTTGCTAGAAAGTGTTTTATTTCTCAGTCAGTCATACATGAAGCATGTGCGCATGCTAAGTCGATTCAGTTATGTCTGACTCTATGTGATCCTATGGACTGTAGCCCACCACGCTCCTCTGTCCACGACAGGATTTGGAAAGTGAAAAGTAGAAGTTGCTCAGTCGTGTCTGACTCTTTGTGACTCCAGGCCAGAATACTGGAGTGGGTAGCTTTTCCCTTCTCCAGGGGATCTTCCCAGCCCAGGGATTGAACCCAGGTCTCACACATTGCAGGAGCATTCTTTACCAGCTGAGCCACAAGGGAAGTCCAAGAATACCAGAGTGGGTAGGCTTTCCCTTCTCCAGTGGATCTTCCTGACTCAGGAATCGAATCAGGGTCTCCTGCATTGCAGATGGATTATTTACCAACTGAGATATCAGGGAAACCCTAAGAATATTGGAGTAGGTTGCCATTTCCTCCTCCAAGGGATCTTCCTGACTCAGGGATCAACCCATATCTCCTGTGTTTCCTGCATTGGCAGGCAGTTTCTTAACCACTAGTGCCACCTGGGAAGCCCCTTTATTTCTCAGAACCTTGGAGAATATTAGGGAGCAGCAAAGGAGAACATAGCCCACCAGCAGTTGCATTACCCATCCTGCCAGCAGTGTGGCGCTAGAGTCCAAAGCTTCATCAGGTAAGTACTTTAGCCAAGTACTTAGAAGGAGACGGTAATCCTGACACTCTTTAATTGACTGCATACAAGCCATAGGTTTTAGGGTCTCACACCCGACAGCTCTCCAAGCCCACTAAACTATTAGTGATAAAGCACGTCTACAAAGGTACGTCCAACTCAAGACACAAGGGAGGTACACATCAGAAGATGCTCCCCTGACTGTGTGAAGTAACAGAACCCATTCCCTGAAGTGCAGTTATTTTCCTAGCCATCCAAACACATCCCAAGGTAGCGCAAGGCATCTGCTCTGGGCAGTGGGACTGCCTGTCTAAAGGGGGTTTCGCTTGGGCCAAAAGTAAGGGGCATGGCTTTGCTGTATAAAGACAAACAGACCAGAAGTGACAGAGGGCGAGGCCATCCCACGGAAGGTGGGTTAACTTGGTCATCACATACCCCAAAGTACTGACGAATGACACAGGCTGAACCCAGCAAGGTGAGAATGGGCAGGAAGACTTGCTTTGGAAGGACATGCTGTATAACCTATGAAGAGCGCCAAGGTCCCTGAGACAAGGAGCTCTCAACCTGCCTCACACGACAGAGCTTGATATATGGGATGCGCTCAGTAATGAGTGACTGGAGTGACTGAATGAACACACAAACACTGGAAAAACCGATGGTGCCTATGTTAGAGTCTAGAGTGTGAGTGTGTGTGAGTGAGTGCGTGTGTGTGTTAATGTGTGCTTTCATGAGCCACAAGCAAAAACACTGTCTTCTTCCCTACTGTCTCGCTTTTTAATCACTGCTCACCTATCAGAAAGAGCAAACATCTAAAACATGAAGCTAGAAGGAACTAGCTGGAGGATCTAACAGGCAATTTTTAGGAAGCATCTCCGAAATGAACCAGGTAGCAAAGATCTTTACCACCCCAGCACCAGATTTCTTTTAACACAGCAACTATTCATTAAAGGTAACTAACTATATTTAGTTTTTCCTTTTATTCTATCTATGTCAGTAGTGTGTGATTTTTTCCCCCTCATGATAACATAATCATGTATTACTTGTATCGCATAATTGAAAACACAATTTCAAGTCCCTTCTTCAAATGTATTTTGATCATATGACAAAGTGCTCCCTAAAAGCAACTTTTAAAAATTATTTGAACAGCAGTCAAAAACTGTATACAGAGTATATTAAGCAACCTAACGTCTCACTGGCAAGGAGCAAAGATTTACAAAAAGAAACAATCTGTGGTTCCCAAGTAAAGGTACAGACTCAGCATACCAAATTCAATCAATTTTAATACTCTCTGCACTCTTCTGAACTCCAACAGCCAACCAACGGCAGCATGGCAATGATATGGTGAGGTTATGAATCATGCTATTGATTTTCAATATCTTCTGTGCAGAAAATTAAATTATGTAAATGCATGCCTTTACGGATCCTTACCTTAATGTGAAATTGCTTACTTGCTTATGTCAGCAACTTAATTACACAATTAAAAATGGTGCATGCTTATGAAAATATCCAGTTTTACTTCTCAGAACAGATAGGAAGTATAAATCTGCCTATGGTTATCAGGTGACTATCAAGAAGGAGGAGTTGGTATTATGCAAACATATATTCCATATTCTTCCGAGTTCTGCAGCACCAAGCCCACTATGGTTTATGGAGGTGAAGTCATTTGAGAGCAAGAAGCTCAGGAGAGCTTGCAGTGGTTGGGTTCACAGTGATATAACAGGTGGAGAAGAAAGAAAGAATGCCCAACACTATATCCTGCTTTGCACTCCTCTTCAAAGAGGTTGTGTCTGATGACACTTGAACCAACACACACACACACAGATAACAAACCTGGACATGAGGAGTATTAAACTCAGATAGCTTTCAAGAGTCTGGATAGTTTAATAATAATATGACAAGACGATTTTACAAAAGGAAAATCCAGCTACTCCCATCATCCAGGAGAATGTGTCTCTCAATGCTGACAGGATAAAAGTAGAGATTTCAAAACCAATAGCGTTAACTAGCCAATGATTCCCAGGTCTCACTCAGCACGGGGAATCTTAGGTTGGTTGTTATGCAGAAAGCTGACTGAGTGACAGGTCTTTTCATCAGGGAGTCTTCATAAACTCTATCACCTCTCACAACTTTACAGAGCCTACCTCATTTCCAGCCTAAAGCGAAAAAGATAAAAACGTTTCCAGACCCAAGGGCCCAATCCTTTCCTACAAAAATATCCTAAGAGCTTACCTACCATAGAAGATATCAACAAAATGATTTCCTATGTGCATGATTTAATTTCCCAGAGCCACCGGACAGAGTTTGTAACAATAAATGTTTTTATTCTGGGAATATAAAGGCAGCTGTGTAGCCCATCTGCCTTAACAATATCTTCAGAAGGATTTGGTGTCATTCTTTACTCTCGGTATTTTACAGAAATGTTGACTTGAGAGGGGACAGAAAGTTTCAAGCCATGTTAACTTGCTGGCTGAGTATTTCTCACACAAAGAGACCAGCTCATTTAACACCATATTAAATAACGTTCCTGACATAGATATCTTTCCATAGGTTTCCCTGTGAGAGAAAGAACACTGAAGCTACATAAGAATAAGTAGTTACGGATGGATAAATAATGTTCTCTTTCAAAATTACAAATGTGTAAACAGAAATTACAGAGTCTGTTAATTAATGTCTGTTTTTGACAAAAGGATTCCATTTACACATGCATTTATATATGTGAAAATGAAAGAAAGTCAGAGGTGCCTCCAAAGAAAGGAAAACAGTGGCCACCGAGTCTTTCAAAATGACCACACTCTTCCTCCACGTTACTGTTTCATCTTACCAAAATGAATAACAATGTCCACTTTAGCACAGCAATGTTATGATATAGGGGAATGGGGGTGTGATGGTAGTTATGTAAAGGGGAAACCAGAGTCTGTTTATGAAGAGAACAGCTCCAAACTCCATCTACAACACAGTCACATATCTTGTATCCAAAACAAAATGTGTAGTGACACTTGAGGGTATTTCCACTGAACTATATGTCCAGTCTTAGGTAATTCCAACGGGACTTAGAAGCCTGGGAGAATTGGTTAGCTTCCATCCAAAAATGAAAACGTCAAAGAAATTCTGGTTCCCCAGTGCCAGGATGAGAATTACTTAGGACGATGGATGGATGGCTCTCATATTAAGAGTCCTAGTTCTCTGTCAGAGTTACTGCCAAAAAGAAGCCTACTATAATACTAGTAATGAGCACTCACATTTTCAAATGCAGAATGTCTATTTCCAGAATGGCAGACAAGCAGTTAAGCAGCCTGTTTATATCTATTATAACTGCTCATACAACAAACAAATTAAAGATCCCTCAAGGATGATGAAATCTCTATCAAGTATAATTTTCTCTAAATTTTAGAGTGCGTTTAAGAACATTAAGTCCCACACAATAGTCTAAAATGAATAAATCTTTATCTTTTTTGTGACTACAATGGGCAAAAGTATCAAATTATAGTTAAAGTAATTAAATATTCCATCAGGCTCTCATCTCCTTTTGTGACTGTATTTCAATTAATTGCAGGAAAAGTACTTAGTGAGCTTCCCAAAAAGTAGAATCAAAAAGTGCATTCCTTTGTAACTACTGCATTACAAATGTTCCCTCCAGTTGTTTGTGATACTGAGCTAACCTCAAATACAATAGATTCTATTACAGTAGATTACCTATTTTATCACATACAAATGTACTTACTGTCCCAACTATAACAAAAAAAGTATTTTTCATCATCTAAAGTGATAGAGATACCTAATAAAGAGCCATGAAATTTTTAAGTAAAACAGATTACTAAAACTCAAAGGCAGTTCAAAGAAAGAAGAAATCACACAGCAATATAGTATCCTAGGTCTGGGAAATAGAAAACATTTTTACAGGCTTGTAAAAATGGCTTCAGACAGGTAAAGAGGCAAAATAATGAACTTTTCTTCCATATTTTACACTAAAATAACACTGATTAAAAAAAGGAAGAATTTTTTTCTTTTTAAATCTGACAGAGCTAAAAGAGACCCAAAACACTAGAGTGATTCATCTGCTCTCCACTATGTCACAGTTTTTAAAAGTTCAGAAATAAAAAAACACACTTCACAGTAGATCTGAGAAAAGGTACACTTAAATAACTGATTTAAATGGGGGCTCATCACATGTGTGATGAAAATCTGAAAAATATCTCTGTTCACTCTTGCTCAGAGGCACCCTCCTAAAAGAGAACTGACCTCCTGACTTCAGACATCATACAGAAATAAGCAACCCTCCCAATCCATTTTACTACTGCTTGGTTCTCAAAGAATCAAGTCTCTAGATTCCACAAAATTCTTGGGAAGATCATACATAGATAATATTGTAATAATGACAACTGCCAGAAATCTGTACTTTTCGTTTTGCACCTGTGCCACCTGTTTGAATCCTTAGTGATCAACAGAACCGGCAGATTCAGCTTAGCCATCCCAACTGGTGGCCACCATGGTGAATGCAGGCATGGACTCAGATGTTTTATTCCACCCACTGTATGTGTATACATGTGTTTCACTACTTGTCAACATGAAAGTCTGAGAAAGAACTCTAATATCTGTATTTATTAATGAGAAATCTGAACTTTGTTCCAAACAGAAAAAAATATGCTATATAAGCAGTGAGTAGGTCTTCAGCGAAGAATCATGACCCCATCCAGTCCCATTGGTGATGTATATTTCTTATCTAGTTTCTATAGGCATCTGGGTTTTCCACCCATGGCCTAACTCAGTAATAAGTTAGTTACTAACTCAGTCTTTGTCTATGAAAAAGGCACTATTAAAAGTACCATCAACATAGTGACTGACATACTTCTTCCAATAATGCTGTGGCTTAGGTACAATTATTCAAAAAAGGCATGTAACTTTTGTTATGAACAGATAGCCTTGAACCAGATAGTCCTCTCAAGCCTGCATAACTGACCCTACGCTACAGCAATTCTTCACAAAACTGAGTTTTAGGATTCATAACAACATCTGTGAATTAATAGTTACTCCACCTGCTCAAAACTAAATAAGCATCACAAGTGATACAGTTTCTCCATGGGCCTCTGAAAACTAAAACCCTAACAATTTCAAAAGAAAGAATTTGTCAAAGCCACTCCTCCCACCGCTACTGCCAATTGTCTGAGATAAAATCATGTTCTGATAGTTCCACCAGAAAAAAGTAGAGTGATTTTCCTAACATGATGTGGAAAATATCCAATTATAATTATACAAACATTGGTAATTTGTCTGTAAAAAGAAAGTCTCTTACATTAAAGCAGAAAGAAATACAAAGTTAAATTTCAGTTAGGGAAACAAACTGAGACACTAATTAATAAATTTCCTTCATTCATATTTTCTTTTGTTTAAAATTTATAGCTGGGACTGCCTGACAACTTTTTATCCCCGAGAAACAAAGAATAAACTTTAGAACTTGGGCCTTTTTATATAGCTGAGGCATATATATACATATAGTCCCTATGAAATATTGAATGAAAAATATTCAATGAGATGGGCATTTTTCATAGAACAAAAAGAAACCGGCAAAGAAAAAAACTCCAGTATCGTTGGGTGCCCACTGTAAAACTATGGCACATCATATCAAGTCTGGCAAAATGTGCCATAATGCACATTTCCAGAATTTGGAGAGCGTAAGCTCCACAGTGACAGAAATACCCACTAAGATAATTCCTGACCACGGAAGATGGCAGAAACACACTGAAGGCACAAGCCCTCAGGCCCTGGGCTCCGGGGTCACATACAGAGGCATTCCAGACACAACACAGCTTTCCGCTAGACACCAGTCAGTCACAGTGTGGTCAGACCTGACTAGCCTAGTGAACCCAGAAGCCGGTGCCTCTGGGGCCACGTTACAGGCACTACATAAATCCTGGCTGGCCAGCCACCCCGTGGCCCCCAGCTGTCTATGTTTCAAGAGTTCTCCGCTGCTAGGCAACAAAATACCCACTCAACCTCCTAACCCTTTCTTGCCAAAAGGAAGATTTCTAGCAAACATGGTAAGGCAGGTATCCCTGGTCTTTCCAAGGCAGAATACGACAACATCAAGGAACTCAACGACACACACCATATAGGGAAGCCTGGCGTGCTGCAGTCCATGGGGTAGCAAAGAGTCGGACACGCCTGAGCAACTGAACTGAACTGAACATTACCCCCACCATCTTGAAGCTTTCTTTCCACTAGCAGGTTCAATCGATCCTTAAATAAACTATCATTTGTGTACATG